>NC_080590.1:44653560-44956590 GCF_029962835.1 Magnolia sinica
AGTTGGATGATTTTGCATAGGACCCCATAATAAGGTACAGATTCATCCACTGTATTCTTGTCCTTAGCACTAGATCGGAAGGTGGTCATACTCTCTGTGCTACCCCCACTGTTCTGGTTCACTTTATTCTCTTCGTAATCCTTGGTGACGAAGAGGAAACCATTGATACAATACTTATTGTACTGCATTGCAAAAGCCTTTGGTCCCCTAACTATATCTTTGAAGACTTCATTACTTGATTCATCCAAGTCTAGCTGTTTCTTCAACCAAGGTATGAACTCTTCATCACTCGCCACCTTAGTCCTCTTCCCGGCAACTACGGTTCGTTGCTTCAAGAAATTAGCATATTTCCTGCAAGTTAAGAAGGTTGTAACAAAATTGACAATTTTTTAATCTCATAAATGTTGTTACAATTATGTTGAATAATATTTGAAATAAATGAAGAAGACATACATACAAGCTAAGTCTAGTGCATACCCTTGCCATGTATCATAGTTGGGTTGACTCTTCAGTACCCAGGTGCGAGCCTGTTCGTATTCAATACCTTCTAAAATGACACTTTGACCAAGGCCAACTGGACCAACCTCATCAACATCGAAGTCATCAACAATATCTTGCAACTTCGGCAGTAGTGAAATTGATCCGTCAAACCGCTTTTCCAGTTTCTCCAAGAGGCTTGTATTATTTTTGCCTTTATATTGGTTGCAGTATATAAGTGTCTCCTCTTGAATGTATCGTTCTGCTATACAACCTTCAGGTCGTGTCTTATTGCGGACATACGCCTTAAACGTCTTCATGAACCTAAAAGAGTTAACGACACATTAATAAATGTAATTGTAGATGTTAGGTGGGTTTATTCACATTAAAATCATATCATACCTTTCGAATGGATACATCCATCGATAGTAGACAGGACCACATACGCGAGCCTCGTAAGCCAAGTGAATAGGCAAATGCATCATCACAACAAAAATTGAAGGAGGGCATGTAATCTCAAGCTCACATAATGTCCTTGCCATACCCTTCTCGAGAACCATTAACATTTCAATATCTATGGTTCGCGAGCATAGGGCATTGAAAAAGGTACAGAAGCTTCTAATTATAGTGCGCATATGCTTACTATCCCTGAATGCATGTTGGATCAAAATTGGAAGCAGATGTTGCATCAACACGTGGTAATCATGAGACTTCATACCCTTTAAATCCACACTATCTTCATTTACGATGTTCTTCCAATTCCCACTAAAACCGATCGGAACACGAAGCTCACGTAAAGTCTGGATGAAAATTTTTTTCTCTTCTTTTCGAAGCAAGAAAGGACCTCGTTTTTGGATCACCTTGCCATTAATATTTTCTAACCATAGACGCTTCTTTATTCCTAGCCACTTCAAGTCTCTGCGTGCATTGGCATCATCCTTAGTTTTTCCAGTTGTGTTCAACATTAGTGCAATAAGAATTTCACATACATTCTTCTCAATGTGCATAACATCAAGGTTATGGCGTACGGGAATATCCTTCCAGTACTCCAGATCATATAATATGGACCGCTTCAAGAAGCATGATGATTCAGCATCATCAGCTTGTTCCTGTCCTCCTTTTGTACCCATTTGTTTCCTCTTTCTGATTTCCCCCCGCTGCACATTTAGTTTCGTAGTGATGCTTTCAAGCTCAATCCCAGTTAGACGAATCGGTTGTGGTCGTGGCTCCGCCTTCTTATTGAAGGTGCCCGCACTTGTATCCTTCCTGGCCTCATCGTTTAGTGGCAACCACCTTCTATGACCCATATAAACGTGTTTCTTTCCATGGCGTAGTCGCAAGGAATCTGTGTGAGGACCACATGGAGACAACCATATTTACCCTTGGTCCTACAACCAGAAACATTACCATATGCGGGAAAGTCGTGAATTGTCCACAGCAAGATGGTATGCATGTTGAACCTGTTTCCATGGTATGCGTCGAATGTCGTCATCCCCTTCCGCCATAAGTCTTGTAACTCAACAATCAACGGCTCCAAATACACATCAATATCCTTCCCAGGCGGTCGTGGTCCCTCAATGAGCAAAGTGAGCATAGTAAATTGCGGTTTCATACATAAATGTGGTGGAAGGTTATATGTCACACACATAACAGGCCAAGAACTGTACGACGTGCTGAAAGTGCCATAGGGGTTAAACCCATCTGTGGCTAGACCTAATCGAACATTACGAGTTTCTGCTGAAAAATCCTTATACTTGTTGTCAACAAACTTCCATGTGCTAGAGTCCACCGGATGCCCCATCTTTCCACTCTGCATTTTTCCGGTTGAGTGCCAGGTCATCTCCTTTGCCACCCATGGCACACTGTACATTCTTTGTAGCCTTGGTGTTAATGGAAAATACCTTAACACCTTCTTAGGTACTTGAGCTCGTCTCGACTTCAAATTAACTTCTGTCTTGTACCTAGAAGCACCACGGTTTGGACAACTCGTCTTCACCTCATGCTCTCTCCAGTATAACATGCAGTCATTTGGACATGCATGAATCTTCTGATAATCAAGACCCAACTTTATAATGATCTTTTTTGCTTGGTAGGTATTAATTGGAGTCTTATTACCGGATGGCAAGACACTCTGGAGTAGTTGAAGAAGAGCCGTAAAGCTTTGTTCACTCCATCCATGGTTCACCTTTAATTTAAAGAGTTGCACTATGAAGGTCAGGACGGTGAATTTGTGACAACCAGGATATAGCTCAGTCATCGCATCTCGTAGATTTGCTTCAAACTCATTGGTTGAAGTATCTCCAGTAATGTCTTCAGCTTCAGGGGCTACATTGGGTTCATCTTGAATAACTTTATCCAGGTTATTACCACCGAGGTCTTCAACAACCGCATTAACAATGTTGTTTAAGTCTGCAACACTAGGGCACTGGTGAGAAGTTGATGCACGTTCAGTACACTTGGGCGATGCATTCTCACCATGCATGTTCCACACCTTATATGTTGGATTAAATCCATATTTAATCAGATCTATCACCACATCATCGATTAGGCAGGGTAAACGTAGACATCTGCATCTGGTACATGGACAATGAATGGATTCTCTACCAGGAAGATGTTCTTTTACGAACTTCACAAATCTCATCATACCATCTACAAATTGTGGGTCTGGGTAATGTAGAGTTATCCACTCCCTAGAGCCCATTCGATACGACCTGTAGGTAGGCACACAATTATACCTAATTCATCATCCAACTAACTATTGACAACATTTAAAAAAATGAAAAATATCCAACCAATTTTATATAACAACTTGCAACTTAACCTACTGGGAACCGTCATGCACCGTAATATCTTACGGCAGAGCGGGTTCTGAGGAGTTACAAGTTAGATTTCTACAAATTATACTTGATTCAGCAGGTTCTTAAAATGCAGCAGGAGAAGTGGACTTGTAACAAATAGGATTATATTCCTGAAACATCTAGAAGCATCATCTTTCAATTCAACATTTAACAAAGGATCATAAGTATAAACATTTAAAGAACAAATGGTTGACACTTGACAACATTTATTTAACATTTAAAGAACAAATGGTGGAATTTCTTTTCAAAGGCTACAAGAGAATTTTAGACTGAGAGTTGAGACATTAGACTGAGAATTTCTCCAGGTTGGACCTTGTGCTACATGTGATGGTGTATTTAGGCTAGCAAACATAAAGTTTATAATGTGAAAGATAGTAAGCAAGATATGGGAGTGTTTGGATGCTCAAAAATGTCAGTCAATGAATTACAGGTTGTAAAGCATTTACAACTTTTAGCTGTAAATGAAAACTTGCTGAAATTTCATTTACCTGCAACTAAATTCAGCCTAACAGCTAGAATTTTGAAATTTGGCAATAAATAGATTACAGTTTATATAATTTATAGGTTATCCAAATACAATTAACTATTTAACTATAAACAGATTACAGTTTAAACCCAAACAGGACATGCAGTAAACAATTTAACTGTAAATGAAAACATGTTGAAAAGCACTGATTTCATTTACCTGCAACTGAATTCAGCATAACAACTAGAATTTTGAAATTTGGCTATAAATAGACTATAGTTTAAATAATTTACAGGTTATCCAAACACAATTAACTATTTACCTGTAAACAGATTACAGCTTAAAGCCAAACAGGACATGCAGTAAACAATTTAACTGTAAATGAAAACCTGTTGAAAAACACTGATTTCATTTACCTGCAACTGAATTCAGCATAACAACTAGAATTTTGAAATTTGGCTATAAATAGATTACAGTTTAAATAATTTATAGGTTATCCAAACACAATTATCTATTTACCTGTAAACACATTACAGCTTAAAGCCAAACAGGACGTGCAGTAAACAATTTAACTGTAAATAAAAACCTGCTGAAAAGCACTGATTTCATTTACCTGCAACTGAATTCAGCATAACAACTAGAATTTTGAAATTTGGCTATAAATAGATTACGGTTTAAATAATTTACAGGTTATCTAAACATAATTAACTATTTACCTGTAAACAGATTACAGCTTAAAGCCAAACAGGACATGCAGTAAACAATTTAACTGTAATTCAATTACCTCCAATTCATTTACCACTTACAAAATTTTCAGGCATCCAAAGGACCCCTAAGGAGAAAAACATAGATAAATAGCAAGATATGGGAAATGATATATACTTCCACCCTTGGTGACTCACCTTGATAATTGGATCAATGTGAAAGCCCACCTTTTGGATGGCTCATATGGCGTACACACGTAAATAAAGCCGATACAATTTTTATTTTATTTTTTCTGTTGAGGTGTATGTGAAGAATGAACATTACTCATTTTTCACCATACTTAATGTTCCAATCTACTACGGGTATTCTACAAACTATGGTATGTTCCATTTCTGCATAGCAGACAGTGAACATGATTGGAGAGAGGGTTAGGTACAGTACAGATTCATCGAGCATTGCCTTTCGTCAGCGGATAGGCAGAAACAACCATGGTTGATCTTTGTTGGTCATCATGTTCTTGGCTACAGTTCAAGGTATGGGTACAACCTGAGTGGTGAATTTGCAAAGCCTATGGGAAGAGAGAGCCTACAAAAGCTTTGGCAGAAGTACAAGGTTGACCAACTTCATACATCCAAACACCCCTTGGTAGCTCCTTCCTCACATGACATAGGGTATTTATCAAACCACAAAAGTGTTGCCAAAATAAAATATTTCATGAACTGAATGATATCCACACGTCAATAAAAGTGAAATGAATAACTCAAACATTATAGATAATAGATGCTAGCCAACCAGCTGGATGACTCTTAGAGATATTTTATCGTGTTTATTAGTAGAATGGTTTAAGATATTGTCAATTTTTATTCGCATAATAATTTGTGAATTATCATCATCATGTAAGTCTCATCCAAACTAACTGGGGTCAGTTACATGAATCCTATTCTAGCATTCCACACCATCAAGGACTATTCTTTAACCTGTACATGTTCCATAGAAAAAAAAAAAAAAAAAAGTAGTTAGGAATTAACTTTTACCATTGAAAACTTCCTACAACCCAACATAATGTTTATTTGCCATCCAATCTATTAATAAAATCACATAGACTAGGATGAAGAGAAAACATAAATATCTACTTGATTCAAAACTACTGCTGTCCTGTTAAGTTTTCAACGGTAGGCTTTCAATTCCCATTTTTCCACGTGATGTAGTCAGCTTAAGCTTTTAACCTGTCCCCTTTTCCAGCTCATGCCTTAAACTAATAAGTCAAAATGAATAGATACATGAATAAAATATATGCATCACGGTGGGCCTTATAGAGCCACTTATAGGACTGTCTGTCTCTAGCTTGGTAGAGACTGGACCAGCTAGAGACAAACAGTCCTGTCCTACCCATCAGGACCAAGATAGAGACGGACGGTCCGTATTTTATCCACCGTCTATTTAATTTGACAGGTCATTTTAAGGCATGAACACGAAAATGAACTAGATTGAAGGGTTTGTGAGGGATAATCTGGATAATCCAGTTGATTAGCATCTAATCTATCCATCCATCAGTGGTCAGAAATTTTGATGGTACTATAAATCACCGTGGGATTATGCCACATGTACGGTAGAAGAATCGCCACCATTTTTAAGATGATGCTGAAGAATGATACCAATACAACAGGAAAAAGAGAAAGAACAGTAAACTAAATTTGCCCTTTTGTCTTACGTTCTTTCAATTTTGTATCTGCATGAGAAGGAAGGCTCAACACAGCTTCTTGGGCTACAATGCACTGATGATTCTCTTTCAAGAAAGCAATGACTCATACATTGCGCACATGGCAAACATATAACACGATCAGGACCGTCCAAATCATAGGCCTCATTGCAAATGAAGTATAGGCTGAAAATTGCATATAAGGGGCCATCTTCACCGTCCCATTTTGATCATTTGATTTGGACAGTATGCCTACTTTTCTTGTAGTGTGGATCAATGCAGTAAAACTCATTGCAATTAGAAGATCCTAGCCACCAATCATGGCCTTCGTTCAACAGAATGCAGTCCAGTGCTATCGTCCCCAAACGAAGCACCGACTACCATATGACATTCCAACGGTTATCAGCTAAATACAATCGAATGCATTCAAAAAGATCTCTAATAAACAGATATTATGAGAAGCTCTTTTTAATAATTCCTCCAGCTACATCATATTCACGAGTTTGATCAAGTTTGGCCAGAAAATGTAAATGTGAATACAATAGTCCAAGAACATCATAAAGAAAAAAATCTGATTACATTTCATGACTCACCTTAGCATGAAATCTGCATATGAGCTTCTGAATGAACGATCTGTATACGAGCTTCAAAAAGGGCGATCAAGGGCGATGAAGATGGCGCTCGAAAGAGGGAAGGGAGAGGAAGAAAAGGGCGGTCGAAAGAGGGAAGGGAGAGGAATAAAAGGGCGGTCGAAAGAAGGAATCGAAAGAGGGAAAATGAAAATTCCTCTTCAGCGAGAGGGAAAGGGAGAGGAGGAAACGGGCGTTCAGAGAGGGAAAATGAAAAAATTCCTTTTCTGAAATCGTGGAAGAATTCGGATCCGTTAAAATGTGAGTTTTACATATTTTATATACTAAACTATATTCACAGCCGTACAGTTAAGGGTCCATTTAGTGGATTTTTAAGATATTATTCTATAAGATAATTGTAAATATAAATCATCTACAACAAGACCCATTATTCGGATGGTCTGGATAGCCATATATCAAACCCACATTTTATGTAGACGAGTTTCCACTATTTAACATAAAATGGAAATTCAACATTCATTTACTGTAAAATGAAAACGGTGGCTTGGATATTGGATCTGGTAGGGCTCTATGGGCCCCACCATGATGTTTTTGTTTAATCCACACCGTAAATCCATTAGTAAATAATTTTTTATGGTTTATTTTAAAATATCAGATCGAAATAAAACTCAGGTGAACAACACTACAGGAAAACAGTAGCGATTGAACGTCCACCCTTAAAATACAGGCTATTGCTACGGATTATTTATGATTTAGCTACGGATTTTAGCCGTCGAAATTCCCCACAGCTAAAATCCGTAGCAAAAACAGCCACACATCCGTCGGCTTTGCCCTGTTTTTTGGTAGTGCATGCTTCTCTGCCACCAAAAATATCCCTTCTTGTATGGAAGGTGCTTCAAAACACGGTTTCGGTTGATAGTGCAGTGCAATCTAGAGGTGTCCAGATTGCCTCCAGGTGTGTTTGTTGTTCCAGTCTTGGTTCTCAGACCCATGCCATTGAGACTCTGCTACATTTGTTTGTTGCTAGCAGCATAGCACAGACTGTGTGGAAAACTGTGGGAAGATGGGTAGGCATAGACGTTATGGCAGCACTTTCAATTGAAGCCCGACTTTCTCAATGGTGGGTGGCGGTGTTCTCTAAGCGAAGCAAATCGGTATGTCAAATGATTATTCCTTGTATCATAATTTGGGAGATCTGGAAATCTCAAAACGGTGTGGTGTATGACGGGGTGCCAGTTTCATTAGACCGAGTTCTTGCCAAAATTAGGTGTGGGACGCCCTTCTCTCCAGTTCTCTTAAAGACGATGGTGCGCCTGGGATAGCGTGGAGAGAGATCTCAAGAAATTATGCTGCCTCACCTTATGTATCTAGATCTATCGGTCATGCTGTTCTGATTAGATGGGAGCGGCCATCGCCAGGTTGGGTTAAAATTAATGTAGATGGCTCGTCCAGAGGTAATCCGGGTAATGCAGGAGGTGAGGGTGTTTACAGAGGGGAGGAGAGTAATTTCCTTTTCGCATTTTCGGTAGGCTATAGGGTCAGCACTAACACGGTTGTAGAGTTGTGTGCTGTGTATGATGGCCTAACTCTCAGGATTCAAGGGGGTTATAGCCAGATTATTTTAGATTCGGATTCTAGGCTGGTGGTTGATTTGCTCAAAGGCGATGCGGAGTCGGGTTGGAAATGGAAGATGTGGTTATATAGAATTCATCAGTTGTAGCGAAGGGGCCGCATCAGATTTGTGCAAGTTGTGCCAGAAGGGAACTCGCCAGCGGATAGTATGGCCTGGCTAGGGAGTGCTTCTCAGTCTTATATTTGCTTCGATCGTCGGGTGGCGCTTCCTAAGCAGGTTAGAGGTTCTATCTTTCTGGATAAGGTTGGATTAGGCTTTATTGAGATGTTCTGATCCACCTACTATTATTTTTGTAATTAACACGTGCTTGTCATGGATGGACCCCTCTTTTATGTATAGGGGTACGTCAGATGTAAAGGTGGTGAATTTTTTGAAATGAACAGAGGTTTGGGTTTAAAAATACATACATACATACATACATACATACATACATATATATATATATATATATATATATATATATTGGGTGACCATCCTTGGAAGGATAGGTCCGTCTCTTAGATGCATGCGTTGATATCATGTATATGATGTATAACCGCCTAATCAAATTAACCATTCAAAAAAAATTCCATCTGCCATGATCTGGGTTTGGTGTTTAGGAAGTTCGCTAACCGTTTACCAAATTTGGTAATGGCAAGGAAGCTGTTGTGACTCGAGTTTGAGACTCAGGAAGTAGTAGTGCCCAGGTTCCGAATTTGGAGTGTAATAAGAATGTAGTAGCAGAACGGATAAATCAAACTCTCTTAGAGAGATCCCGAAGCATGTTGAGTAATGCTAGATTGGGTGAAGACTTATGGATAGAGATTGTTAACATGGCTTATTACCTAGTGAATCAGTCCCTGTCTACACCAAAAGATTGTAAGATTCCTTAAAAAGTGTGGGGTGGTCATGAGGTAGACTACCCACAATTGCGTGTATTTGGTTATAACACTTACTTTCATGTACTATTAGTTAATAGAGATAAGATAGACCAAAGGGCTAGAAAGTATATTTTTGTGGGTTATGGTGATGGTGTGAAAGGGTACAGGCTTTATGACCAAGTCACATGGAATATCATAATTAGCCGAAATGTTAGATTTGATGAAGATTCCTTATTCTACAAGGACGAATGTAAGGAACTAGAGAAATTAGTGATTATTAATGTTGAGATTGAAAAAGAAGATACATAGGTAGAGTTTGAGCCATGTGCAGAGGTACAAGAGCAAGTGGAGTAGCCACCTATCAGAAGAAATCCACCAAGAGATCATACATTTACTGTCAAATATAGGCATGACTCAAATGTTGTACTCACTCTCATTATAGATGAGGAGGATTCATTTACCTTCTCGGAAGCATTAGATGGTTTTAATGCTGAGAAGTGGATAGCGGCCATGAATGATGATATGGATTCCCTTTATAAGAATGAGACATTATAGCTGGTGAAGCTTCTAGTGGGGAGTAAAGCTATCGGTTATAAGTGGATTTACAAGAAGAAACATGATAGATACAAGATAAAATTACTCGTAAAAGGGTATGCGCAGAAGGATGGTGTCGACTTCAGCGAGATTTTTGCGCTTGTAGTTCAACAAGTGTCTATCAAATTTGTATTGGCGTTGGTTGCTCAATACAACTTATAATTAGAACAGATGGATGTGAAGATGCCTTCCTTCATGGGGAGTTTGGAACAAATTTACATGAAGCAACCAGAACGGTTCAAAGTGAAAGGATCGAAGAATAAAGTTTTCAAGTTAAGAAGGTCGTTATACTGCTTGAAATAGTTGCCTAAGCAGTGGTAGAAAATGTTTGATACTTTCATGATGGGTCAACATTTTATCAGAAATGAATACGATCATTGTGTCTATTACAAGATACTGAACGATGGACAGTTCATCGTACTGGTATTATATGTAGATGACATGCTTATTGCTAACCATAACATATCTGAGACTGATATATTGAAGACTCAACTGTCAGGGACATTCGAAATGAAAGATCTAGGGGCTACAAAGAATACCTTGAAAAAGTATTGGTTAAGTTTAGTATAGACAAGGCGAAACTAGTTATCATATCCCGTGTTACTCACTTTAGGATTTCTTCTGAACAATGTCATACTGCAGATGAAGAAAAGCAAGTGATGTCTCATGTGCCCTATTCAAGCATTGTTGGTAATTTGATGTATGTCATAGTATCTATGAGAACTGATATTTCACATGTAGTGGGTGTTGTGAGCAGATACATGGCTAACCTTGGCAAGGAATGTTAGAAGGCAGTGAAATGGTTATTTTGATAATTTTGACATACAGTAGAATACGTCTTTACGTTTGAAAGGTCTAAGGACAAGTTGGTAGGTTATGTGGATGTTGATTACGTAGAAAATGTTGATAATAGGATATCGACTTCTAGCTACTCGTTTGTGCTAGCGGGTGGAGTAATCAATTGGATGTTGAAGCTTCAATCTGTGGTGACTCTTTCCACAACCGAAGCAGAGTATATGGCGGTGATGGAAGCATTCAAAAAGGGTATTTGATTGAGAGGTATCATAAATCGGATTGGGCTTCAACAGGAAGCCGTGCTAATAAATTGTGATAGTGAAAGCATGATTAAGTTAGCAAAAAATTCAGTTTACCATTCTCATACCAAACATATTGATGTTTGTCATTATTTTATCTGACAAGTACTTGAGGAAGGCGGAGTGACTCTTGAGAAGATCCACACAAGTGTGAATCTGGCAGACATGCTTATAAAAGTAGTTCCTAAAGAGAGGTTCAAGTTTTGTGTGACTTCTCTGGGCTTGGTGAAGACTTAATGAAGGCAGAGTGTGCACGAGAAGCGGCGATGACAGTAGAGCTATGATGGAGGTAATTAGAGATAAAGCTTAAAGATGTGGTTATTGATAATTGAAGACATGGTGGAGATTGTTGTCAGATGTCTTTAATTTATATGTAACTGGAGTTGTCGATGGCCTCAATAGACCACTCGATTCTATTGAGAAAATCATGTATTTTGGCCTTTGCTCGCTGGACAATTTTTTGGGTCCAAATCGATCTGATCAAAGGTGGCTTCAATCTCATTGATGGGTTGTCGATGGCACTCGATATGATCAAAACTCCCGTCAACTGACTTGCATAGTTTTGTGAAATTGCGGGTTTTGTTTCCTAATTCTTTTTTAATCATTTTTAAGGGTTTGTAATTGGGGATTAGGGTATCGAAAGCATGCTTAGGGCTTTTGGTGAGCAAAGGGAGTTCAAAGTTAGGATTTTATTTTATTTTTATTTTTTTGTGGTTTTTGGGGTGTATTCTCAGATCAGTAAGCTCTTCCATCTCTTATAACATTAATTATCATAGTGGATTCATTGTTGCTTTGTGTTATGATTTTTTTCTTACAAGGGTTTTTTTATGTAAAACTTTGTGTTCTCTGTATAATTAGTTTGTTTGATCTCTTATTGTTTGATTCTAACTCGGTTTTGCATCCGCACGTCACCCTAACAGTTTGACATCTCTACTATAATTTAATAAGAGCTTTTTTAATAAGCACTTTTTGTTTTGACTTTAGTTTTAAATAAGCTCGGTTGGTAAAATAACTTTTTCAAAACCGAAAAAAATCCTATTCGAAATAAGCATGTTTGGTATAAGAGCTTTTTTAATAATAGTTTATGTCATTTTAAAAGATTATAACAATTCCATTATAAGAGTAATCCATAAAGTTGTTTTGGTGGATCTCACCATAGATGGATTGTGCCCAAATGGAAAATAATAATAATAATAATAATAATAAATGGATGGCTATAATCATCGTGTTTTAAGACATTTGGGTCATCATTATGTCGTACATTGGATGTGGATTGTCCATCATATGGATCCCACCTTCGATGTGGATTGTCCATCATGTGAGCCAAACCTTCAAAATGGGTCGTCGATCTTGCAAGGCCCATCTTGGATGTGGACCATTCATCATTAGGGGCTGATGTTTGACATGGATTGTCCATTATGTGGGGCCCACCTTGATGTAGGTCATCCATCATGTGGGGCCCACCCTCAATGTTAATTATCTTGCATGTGGGGCCCCTCAATGTCCACTACACATCACATGGAGTCCACATTTGATGTGCCCATCATGTGGGGTCCACTTATGAACTCCATCATCTATCGTGTGAGGCTCACCTTCTATGTGGATTATCCATCATGTTGGGCCACTTTGGATATGGGTTATTCACCATACGAGACCTTGAATGTGGCCATCCATTTGGTGGGGCCAACTTGATGTAATTGTCCATCACAAGGGGCCACACTTTAATGTGGGCCATCAAATGTGAGGCCCACTCCATCCATTATGTGGGACCACCTTGATGTGGACCATTTATTATATGGGGCCCCTGTTTCAATATGGGTCGTTCATCATGTGGGCCCCCTTTTGATGTCCATCATCCATCATGTAGGTCCCAACTTTGATGTGAATCTTTTATCAAGTGGGGCCCACTTGATGTGGATGGTCCATCATGTTGGGTCATACTTTGATGTGGGTCATCCATCATATGGGGGCCACATTTGATGTGAATGGTGCATTATGTGGGACCACCTTGATGTGGATCATTCATCATGTGGGGCCCCACCTTCAATATGGGTTGTTCATCATATGTTTCCACCTTTCATGTCCCGCATCCATCATGTGGGTCCCACTTTTGTTGTGAACCATCCATATAGTAGGGCCTACTTGGTGTGGATAATCCATCATGCGGGGTCACATTTTGTGGACCATCCATCATGTGGAATCCGCATCCGATGTCTACCATCCACCAATGGGTCCCATCTTTTTTGTGGACCATCCATCATGTGGGGCCCAACCTTCAATATGGGTCATTTGTCATGTGGGCCATCTTTGATGTCAACCTTCCATCATGTGGTCCCACCTTTAATGTCCACCATCTATCATGTTGGTCCCACCTTTGATGTGGATCATCCATCATGTGGGGCCACACTTTGATGTCAGCCATCTATCATGTTGAGCCCACATTTGATGTGATCTTACATTATGTGGACCCATCTTGATATGGACCACTCATCATGTGGGGCCAAATGGAGATGCCAAATGGCCCTTAAGATAAATTTGTTCATGAAGTGGGCCACAACATGTGAAGTTGGGAAAAGAATAATCAATGATCCATATTGGACTTATCCATGGCTGCCCCTATTAGTTGACCAGGCATATTATTGGGTAAGGCAACTATCCATCCTAATGAGTGGCTTGGATCTCTCACGTGTGCCAAGTGGGTCCATATTGTTGAAATTGGTGTCGCCAATCTATGATGGAACAAGGGATTTTCGATCAATCGACAGTTTGATTCGATCGATCAATAATACCCCGAATATATGAATTTGCTCGTTGGACAGTTTTTAGTAGTTTTGACCGATCGACCATTTGAGTTTAATCGATCAGGATATTTTGAAGAAATCAAATTTGCTCTCTGGAAACTTTCGAGTATGTTCGATCAGTCAATTGATCGAACATGGAGGCTCGATCGATCAGGGATTGCTCGATCGATTTTGATTGATCGAAGTTTAGATCGACAGTTTTGCACAACTTCTACGTAAATGCATTATTCTGTTTATAATTCTATAATCCGGCTATATAAGTTGAGTTAGTGCGGGATTAGGGTATTGCTAAGACATCAAAGGGTTAGAGAGAGTGTGTCAAGGGATTTTGAAGGAAAAAAAACTAAAGTTTTATATTTTGTAAGCCTTCAATTTCTTGTAATTTAGTTTTCAAAAGTGAATTGTTTATTGCTCTGTGCCATAATTTTTTCCCATGTAAAATTTATATGTTCTTATGATTGTTTTGCTTGCACTTAGGTTACTTCTGCAGCCCCAACACAATGGAATCAAGTATGGTTGGAAAGTGGGACCCGGTTCGGAGGTGGCCAGTGGTCGGTGCTCCGTGGGTCCCACCATGTTGTATGTGTTTTATCAAGCTATCCATCCATTTTTCTACGTAATTTTTGGGCTTATATCCCAAAAGTGAGGCAGGTGTAGATCTCACGTGGCCACGTCACAGGAAAACTGTAGTGATTGAATGTACCAGTCAATCCGCGTCCTAGAAAGTCCGCTCATTTAGCATTTATCTCATGTCGTCTAATCATTATTTTCAAGTCAACGAAAGTAGTTGGGTTCTCCCACTTGCGAACAAAAAATGTAAAATAAAGGAAAGGCCTGTACATTTGGGAAATCATGTTGGAAAACGTAATCCGAACCGACCAATTGATGCTCCATCTCAGGGATGGGTCAATTATCCTAAATTGGAAGCGGATTGCGTGGTGAGTAACTCACTACGCTTAGCTTCCTGAGTAAACTCTACGAGGTCCACCATGCCTTATGTATTGTATCTGCACCATCTATCCATTTTACTAGATAGTTTTAGTGCTTGAGGCCAAAAATGAAGCATATCCAATTTTCAAATGGACCACACTACAGGAAATAGTTGAGTTGAACGTCTACCATTTAAAAATTCTTGGGGGCCACATAAGTTTTGGATCAAACTTATATTTGTGTTTTCCCTTCATCCATGTCTGTATGATTTTATGATTAGGTTGGATGACAAATAAACATCACCATGGGGCCTAGAAAGGTTTCAACGGTGGAGATCATTAATTATCCCCAATGTTTCCATTGTCATGATTAGATCTAGCATATCTGACCTGATCCAATGGATCTGACTTGATCAAACCAGATCCGACTGGATGCGAACCGAACCAACGGCTTGGATCGGGCCAGATCGAGTAGGCCCACCCAAATCCGACCGTACATCAAGTCGAGTTCGGATCAGTGGTCAATCCGGAATCCGATCCGATTCGATCCGCACAATATTCATTTAATGTTATTTCATATAATATTGTCCATTTGAGATTAAGATATACCTCTTTTTTTTTAATACTATAAAATGATCTAGAAAAATAAATGAACAAAATGGATGAAATAAATACGTCATAGTGGGGTCCACAGAGCACTAACTACCAGCGTGGCAGGGAAGTAACGAATCAAGCCACTCCTCTCGAGCAGCGCATGGCTCGAGGTGCATTGAGCACCGAGCTTGCTAGGTTGCCTGGCGGAGTAACCAATCAGTCGCAATCAAGCTCATGGGAACTTTCCTCGAGGTCAAGCTGTGTTGGCCCCACCGTGATGCATGTCTAACATCATCGTGCATTTGATGGGTTCCCTTTAATTTATGGGATATCCTAAAAATCAGCCATATATGGAACTTAGGTGGGCCATACCATCTAAAATCATGTGAAGACATTCCTAAAACATATAAAATCACATGGTGGGGCCCACATAAAACTTGGATGCATCTAAAACTTGGTATGACCCGTCATTCAAGTGGGACACACATAATGGATGGTCTGGATTTGTGAACCACACTCGGTGGACTCAAAAATGATTATTAATATTTTAATGGAGGGTAACCCGTAACGTCACCAAATTTTGAACGAGAAGTGAACTGGCGGGTGTACCATGTACATGCTTTTGTACTGACGTAAGCAAGTTATGTGGGTTCCATCATGAGGTATGTGTTATATCCAAATCGTCCATCCATTTGGCGGGGTCGCCTTAAAGCCTTAGCCGAAAAATAAGACAAATCTAAAGATCAAGTGGACCACACTGTAAAAAAATAAAATAGAAACTTCAATCTAAACCGTACCCAACCCAATCCGACTCGGTTTCCCTGACCGAGTCAGGCTCGGTTCGGGTCATGCCAGTACTACACTAAATCGAATCGAGTTCACAGACCCGAACTCGGTCTCGGATCAGATCGGGTTCGGATTATGTATTGAAAGTCTCAGATCAATTCCGGTTGGACCAAATCCGGTCCGACTCGACTGGATGCCCACCTCTAGTCATGATCCACTTGATCTTTGGATATGCTTCAATTTTCGGCTCAACCCCTTAAATTAAATGGAAAAATGGATGGACGTTGAGGATAGACCACGAGGATAGACCAAGTACATTCAAGGTGGGCCCAACTGAATTTACTCATACGATGATAATAAGAACGTACTCAGTACGCAATCCGAGTTCTCGTAAATTGTGAATTGTGATGATTGGCTGTGTCCAACCACTCGATCTATGCACATTTTTTTTTTTCTAGGAAATGTATTAAACTTTTCTTAATAGTTGAAAGATGAGTGATGCCATCATATGATGGCCTTCCATGGGAGGATGTTTCATCCTGGAGGTGGTCGACCCATCCAATTGATGGCCCAAGTGCAAGAAAAGAAAGGGTTTGTGGTGTCGTTGGGTGCACCTTGTGATCTAAAACCTGTCCCACGTGAGTTCTTGCAGAGGCCACATCACTACAACTCTCCATGTTGGGACCAACCTACATTAGGTTTGTACCATCCTAGCCGTTCATCATGCCGTAACCATTGTAATTGGCCAAGATCATGTAATTCCTTCTATGATCCTAATAATCTTATTTTGGATTCCTGCACTTGAGTGCGAAAGTTCCTCTCATAGTGTTTTTCAACCATCCATTTTGAACTGAACCGATCGGATGCTTAGGATTGTCCAATTGAAGTGACTCTGATCCAATGACTAATCCATTGTTAAAAAAACTTGACCGAAATCTCTCAACTGTGACTCGACCAGATCTCGTCAAGACCGGAGAAAAACACGATCTGGTCACGACCCAAAGAAAACTTGAGAAAGACTCTGACTCAGCTTCAAAATACTCGACAAAACTCAGATAAAGCTCAACTCTGCTAACCACTCAACATTATTTATATATTACTTGTAAGTTTTAAATATTAGATAATACTGAAAAAGCATAGGAAAACTAGTACGAGTTTTCAGGAAACGCTCCCATGTGACTGAGTCGACTCAACATGGCTGGGCTTCGAATTTATTTGAGTTTGCGTGTTTTAAACTATGAGGTCCACCCTAATGGAAACGAACATACAAAAAAGAAAAAAAGAATGGACGGTCCAGATGAAACTCACACTTAGTTAAATCAAGGACTTGGGCGAGCTGCTCCTCATAAGTAGGTTTGTAACCCCATTTGAGACGCCTTGCTACTTCGACCCTGACCAGCCTCCTGAGCTCCTCATCTGGTATAAGCCCTTGCTGCAGTCGATTCAGCAGCTCTTCAGCGGCTGCCGATTTTGGTTGCTTACCCTCCCCACTCATTGAACGGTTGAGAGAGAGAGAGAGAGAGAGAGAGAGAGAGAGAGAGAGCCTCTGAAGACAATCTATATAGAGTTCGTTCCTTATGGGAGAGAGGCAGACATCTATCCGGACAATTTCTCGGCCTGAGAATTTGTCAGGAGATTTTAAGGTTTTAAAGTTTTTCTCTTAATATTATAGGCAAAATCTCAAAAATAAAATATTTAAAAATGTTCATTATAAATTATTATAAATTATTAAAGGCATGTTTAACAATGCTTAAAAATAAGTTCATCTCATTTTAGTTAATGGTAATTTTTTATTAAATATCTTCGTATCCGTATGTGTTAGTGCGGTTTTCTACCACGTGAGATACGTGCGTTGTTGTGCGGGTGTGTCAGAACCAATTGGGTCCCATTCAAACTGTGATAATCATTGACCCCTGGCATCGATATGGAGTGGTTCTTGATCAATTGACTTCCTGGTTAGCCATCTATTCAGCCAACTTTACACTTGGTAACCAAGCAATATGCGAAGGTTGGGGCTTTTCCTCTAATGAGCTTTTTTAGCCTTGACAATTAAGGACTTTTGAAAGGTTCAACAATTGGTATGGTTGGAAAAAATGAATAGAGATGAGGATGCTGGAAAATGTGCGTGGTTTACCACTGGTAAAGGGATCACCAACCTGACTGAGAGCAACATGGTACTTCCTAGAGCAATGTGCTAATGAGTAAGGTAATAGTGATTCCAATAGTTACAACTATGGTCAACCTAGTGTATGAGCGTAGACGGACAGATTACAAGGCTAAGTTCTTCCTTCATATCCTGTGCATAAGCACAAATGGAAGGGAATTACACCTACACAAGTGATCTAGTATGCTCGCAAGGACAGACGGGTTCTCCTCCTAACCTAAGGGTCCACGACTAATAAGCAGAGATGACTAATCCTAGACTAAGATAAACAAAATTGTGTTGGATTGCTTTTGCTTCTTTACATGAACTTAGGTTTTAGATTTGAGTGTATGAGAGAGAGAGCTTCTTCATATCGGCCTCCTCCTTTTATAGCCTGCTCAAGCAAAGAGAGAAAATAATCGATCATCCATGTGCCATTCTCTTATGTAACCAATTGAGAAACAACGGTTACACTTTTTAAAAAATAAAAAATAAAAAAAATGTGGCATGCGTTCGTTGAATGCACTCCATCACTTAAATGGCTTTAACGGTTATTCACCATTATCCGAAGATTGCTTAAATGCTAAGTCTTCTCGAAGAATTTGTTTTCTTTCCTAATATTTGACATATGCTTTAGAAATATCAAATGTGCCATGTGTCACAATTTGCACTGCTGATCCGATTTACAAGATTTTGGTACAAACACTGTGTAAAGTGAAATATTTTAATATTGAAAAATTTTCCATTAAAATTGTATTAATTTTTTTGTGAATAATTTTAAAAAAAAAAAAAAAAGACTATTGAGATCTTGAAAATACCGTAGTGTTATCACAATATTATTTTTTAATCAGAATTCCATAATAATATCATGATATTTTGAAGAATTCAGATCATCTACCTAACACAACCAAGGATTTCCTATTTTTCTGCATTGTGATTGGTCCACATCATCACTGATGTTGTCAGCTATTGATCGCAAATTACATATTTATAATTATTGAACAATAGAAGAAAATTGGAAATATAAAAATATAAAATATAATACAGGCTAAAGCATATGTGATCATGTCGTCCTTAAAACATTATTCGCCCATTCTCAAAGTAACTGAGACTGCTTACAGGTTGCAGGTAAATAGCTTCCAAGATACGATGAGCATATATATGGTTCTGCGTTCAGCAAGCACGAATGAACTACTGGTGGAACTCTATAAACACAGTTTTACTGGCAAATTAAAGCTAAAAAGAAAATTCCCAAATGGAAAAAAGAGCTAGAAAATGGAAGATTAGCTTTGCTGGCTTAGACCACTGCCACTGGTCTGGTTCTTATGGACCTGCTAGTCCTGGCTGTCTTAGGTTCGTACTGAACCTACTGGCTTGATCAGAGAACACTTGGAGTTTGCTGGTTCATATGGGAGAATAAATTGGTTTGTTTGTGATAATCAAATGAACCAGTCAAGCTCTATTTATATAGGTAAGGGTGGTTGGACGTTTTAGTCTAGCGTCATAAATACAATGGACCGTTTATAACTATTGGTGAGAAACAAGCCGTTTTTTGGTAGTTTCTGAATGTTTTACATGTGTGAGACTAGCTGCATGCTAGCTGTTTAGGCATAGTGGCTAGCCATTTCTAACTGTTGGGCTATTCACATACAATAATTTCTGCATGGTCTGGTTAATTACTGCATAAGCAGTTACACCAGGCATCTTAAATGGCTTCCATAACTCTTATATAAGGCTGAGAAGTCTCTCTCAGATCTCTTTCCCACAACACTCCTCAACTTCAAACCAAGCCACCTAACCCATCTCACTTGGCCACTATCGCACTGCGACTCATACCTGCCTTGCGTCGGCTCGCGTAAGATCGCAAGGGAGCAACCCATCTATGACACAGTATGAATTACGAAGTCCAAAGTGCACCACTAATGCCTCTACAGCCACACTACCTCACATGCCTATGCCATCGCACAGAAAACAAGATCGTACCCTAACCCGTGCACATGTGCACATGAGTGTGTTCTAATTCTTTGCATTTGAATGCATAAGCCTCGGTACTCATCTGTCTCACCAAGAAAATATTAAGGTACTCAACACCCTACTTATAAAGATGAGCTTTTCTTCTCTCTCATCCGATGTTAGACTATTCCCAAAGGTGAAAAATCAAAATTTTTAAACCAACACTAATATATATATATATATATATATATATATATATATATATAATATTTTTAACCAAAATTATTTTCATAAAAATCCCCCACTTGGTTGAAAATAATTTTTTTAAAGAGAAGACATATGTCCAAATAGATACAACTTATATTCATAAAGAAAGATATCTTTCAACTTGAAATTTTCTTAGTACAAGTATTTCAAAATTCTATTGAAATTCCTAGTAGCCATAGCTTTGAATCAGTTATTCCTAGAAGACAAAGTTGGAGATACCACACACACTCACTTTGTGTTATTTGAATTCTCACAAATCTTGCTCAACACATTAAATGGCCATATGCTTATCCTGTTTCATAAATGATACTAAGAGAAACTCTAACTCTCATGAGAGGCGGCACCACCTCTACATTCACATAGGTAAAATCCTTTCTGTGTCTCCGTTACTATTAAGACACTTGTCACATAAGTAAACTCTAACTTTCATTAGGAGCTCTAAGACTCAACCCTCTATCTGTAACGGCCAGCAATGTTACTTATCCTGTATAAGGTTATTTATTATTTTAGTACTGAAACTTTCCACATATCAGTTACTTGTTTTTACCTATTAAATCAAACTAAGAGATTTTCAAAATTTGAGTTGCGTTTCCATCACTAGTGGAACTTTAGTTAAAGAGTTTTAACTCCATCCCCCTAGGCATTATCCTTACTACCTCTCTCGTTAGAGGTTTAGTAAAAACATCAATAAAGTTATTACTTAATTTCACGTAAAAAAAAAATCACCATGATTCTATCTTGAAACAATTGCCTCATATAGTTGTGTCGTAAACTTATATATCTAGACTTTTCATTATAAGTGCCCTTGTAGAATCTAACAAATGTGGCTTCACTATCACAATGTAGTGAAACAGATGGTAGAGGGTTTGTACAAAACGAGATTTCTAATAAAAAAATCCCTAAGCCACTCTGCCTTTTTGTTTGTCGCAGTTAGGGCTATGAACTCTGACTCCATAGTCTAATGACTTATGCAGGTTTGTTTCTTAGATCTTCAAGACATAACTACACCTCCTAGGGTGAAGACCCGTCTTGTAGTGGACTTGTTGTCACTTGATATCCAACTAGCATTAATATATCCTTCCCATACTCTCGGAAACTCTGAGTAAAATAACCATAAGTCTTTGGTTGCTTTTAAGTAACCAAGAACCCTATTGAATGTATTACAGTGTTCCACACTAGGATTGCTAATAAACCTATTGAGTTTACTCACAGCATATGCAACATCTGATCTAGTGCATTGCATAGCATACATTAAATTGCTTATGAAACTTACATATTCAACTCTTGCAACTGCACTTTCGTTATTTTCATTTAGTTTGATACTTAGATCAAATGGGGGTTTTGCCTCTTTTATTTTTAAACGTTTAAAATAGTTTATTATCTTTTCAAATGTAATAAAACTGACACAGTGCATAACCTCCAATTTATTTCTTTACTTTGATACTTAAGATAGTATTCACTTATCCAAAGATGCTTCATTTTGAATACAAAGATAGAAACTTTTTTGTTCCAGTTACACCTTCTATTTTATTACTTATTATTAATACGTCATCAATATATAGACAAATAATAGTTATACAGTTATCACTAACTTTGGAATATATGTATTTGTCAGCTACATTATGAAAAAAATAATAAGATAGTATTTTGGAATCAAACTTCTCATGCCACTATTTAGATGCTTGTTTTAGTCCATACAATGATTTAATCAATTTACAAACTTTTATCTCATTTCCTAGCAAAACAAACCATTTGGCTTGTTCCATATATACCTCCTCATTAAGGTCACCATTCAGGAAAGTTGTCTTTACATCTATTAGGTGGATGTGAAGATAATATATAGATGCTAACGCAAATAAAATCATAATAGATGTTATTCTAACTACTGGAGAATATGTGTAAAAATAATTTATCCCTTCTTTTTTCTATACCTATTAGCTACTAATCTAGTTTTAAAGGTTTGGATAGTCCCATCAGTGTAGTATTTCTTCATAAATACTCATTTACATCTTATCGGTTTAAAACATTAAGATAAGTCAACCAATTATTTTGTTTGATTTGACACTATCGAGTCTATCACATCATCAATGGCTTCCTTCCAAAAAGTCGAGTCTTTAAAAGACATAACCTCCTAAAGGTTTTAAGGTAATATTCTATACTTACTATATGTATGTAATACCTTGGTTTTTGAAACCCGAATATACTACTCGTTTTCCAAAAACTCGAGTATTAGCCTTTAAAATGTCAATCTAAAATTTAACAATCTTATCATTAATCAGAGTTAGCAGTAAATACCAATAGAGTAAACCATGCATTGCATAAAATATTTCAATCACTATAAAAATCAAGAATGTAGCACTCATGCAAGACTTATATAACTCAAATATCAAAAGTTCATTAAACAAAAATAAAAATCTATCAACTAATGGTGGAACTCAATATGGGTCACAGGGACCCCGTCTAACTCCTTAATTGCCCGATTGACTTCAACGACCAAGTGAACAACATCGGCTTGCTTTACACATGCATTAACTAATGATGGAACTCAATATGGGTCGCAAGGACCCCGTCTAGCTCCTTAATTGCCTGATCAGCTTCAACGACCAAGTGAATAACATCGGCTTTCTCTACACATGCATTAACTTATATGTTATGATAGCATCAATGGTTATCGCAGTGAGGAATACCCTTAAGATTACACACTCATCATTCATAATTCAGTATAGATCGCAAGACTTAAGAAGAGTATATTAAACAACGCAATTCAAAATCATGATTATATACTCAAAAATAAAGCCAATTAATATAATTTCAATGTTAGGAAAATGTAATGGTAATTGCAATGCAAGTGAATGTGTTTAGATAGTCAAATAATCACACATGACCTTCTATTGCACTCAAAAATTACATTGTACGTGAATTCCGCAAGATAACTAGAAAATCAATAAGTGAACTTCTGCTTCACCCGAAAATCATATAAAACTATGCACGGTGAAAAGAAAATCAATAATGAACTTCAGCTTCACCCAGAAATCATATGAACTCTGCACGGTGAATAGAAAATCAACATGTGAACTTCAACTTCACCTGGAAATCACATTACAAGTGAACTCCGTGAGATGAATAAAAAATCAACATTCAAACCTTTGCTCCACCCAAAAATCATATTGTATATGAACTCCATAAGGTGATTAAAAAATTGATAAATAAACTTCGGCTCCACTCGGAAATTACAATATGATTGAATTCCGCAAGATAAAGAGAGAAGTAACATATGAACTCCAACATCATTCAGAAATCATATGAACTCCAAAAGATCACTACAAAATCGATAAATGAAATTCAGCTCCACCCGAAAATCATATTGAACTCTGCATAGTGACTCGAAAATTAACAAGTTTATACAAATATAACCATTAAAGCCATGAAGGGTACCAATATTCCATCAAAGCCGCAAAGGGGCAAATATGCGATCAAAGCAACATAGGGCAAATATGCCATCTAGGCCACATAGGGAAAATATACAATCAAGGCCGTGTATGGAAAATATGCACCGCAAGATGGTAAGTCCACAAGAAGCTCCATTCAATCTATCAAATAAATGCAAGTAGAAACATCTAATTAATTAAAAAATTCTACAACTTCAGTTAACACGTGACGATCAAATCATTTATGCTTGTTAATATTAAAGAGACATATCAAGTATACAGCACATGAGTCGATTGTATAACAGATAGACATATTCGCATAATGAGATAAGTAAATAAATCATGTGACTTAGGAGATAACGAATATGAGATATTAAGGCATCGTCTATATGAAGATTGATAAATTTAAGTGGAAAGCTTAAAGGGGGAGTCCTCACCTTGATCAAGCAACTTAGTTATGTGGCTTGCTAAATAACACAACTGTAGCCCGATAGAGTCAAATCTCAACTTGATAGTTTAACTCAGCGACTCGGGTTCAAACTAGGCTTCCATGAAGCTGGTCGAGTCCATAATAGTTACTAGACTAAGCTCCAATCACCAATCGGCCCCATGAACCGTGAATATTCCCGAAGCTATTCTGGTTCAGGTTTAACTTAGATTAACTCGTCGAGTCAACTCTCCTTCCTCATCCTTCTTCTTCATTTCATTCACTCTTTCTTCTTTCTCCCACTTACTCTTTTTTTCTCTCCCTACTAGAACTCCAGCTAGACCTAGACCAAGCCCACACCCAACTCAGACTAGACTTGGTCTAGACTTGACAGCGAATCAAACCCTGCTAATGGGCTCAACTTGAACTCAATCAGGGTGCGGCACGACCTGATCCTTTCTCTCCATCTCTCTCTTCTTCTACTACTACTTTCTTCTTTACTCGTCCAAATACCAAGCAGACATCCCAGACCCGACTTAGACCAAGTGTGGTGAGTCCACTCAACCCAACAGCAACCCCCTGACCTAGCTTGGTGCGGCAGCAACAACAGCACCTCTCTACCTCTCACTTTCTCCCTCGTTTCTCCCTCTCTCTCTCTCTCTCTCTCTCTCTCTCTCTCTCTCTCTCCCTCTCTCTCTCTCATTTTCCACTGCACCATCCAGTAGCTCGGACCCAGCAAGTCAGTGGGTCGTAACTCGGGTAGCATCCCAGTGCGATACGACTCGGGTTTTAGCCTCTCTTTTCTTTTCTCTCTTTTGTTTTCTATCTTAGGAAAGGAATCCCTATAATGATGGCTTTTATAAGCTATACAAATCCCTTTAGAGGTTTCAAATGCTAATCATTGGATTAGATATAGTTCATGTTTTCATTTGAGATAAATACCTCAAGAAATGTTGATCATGAGGAATCCTATGTGCATGACTATAAAGCGTCCACATGGATGAGTTTCTAGCATAATGGTCCACCTGATGGACATACTAGATCAATAAATGGGCCTCACCACCCGTTGATGGGTTTCTTGTTCAAATGAAGAAAATGGGTTCACCACCAATGGCAGATTACCATTGGATGGTTGAACTGGTGATATGAGGCATGCAGATGGCTTGGATTGAACTACTAGACACTACAGACCCACTAGATGGGTGGTTATTAGTGTTTTTCACTTAATGGGTTTGGTTTCATCTTGCAGCGGCGATGGGAGAGAAACTTAAGTTGCAGTTAGAAAAGCCCTAGCTTGGAGGGCTCTGATTCCACCATATGGAGGGCTGAGTTGATACAAGAGCCATCGCATGCAGATTGCCAGCTTGGCACTGACACGGTTTCCGTTTTCAGTAAAATAGTCTCACACAACCTTATTTAAGTTGGAGATTGTGTGCATACACACATGTGACAGTACATTAAGCCGAACGGAGTTTGGTCGGACCCATGCCCTGAACATGATGGACGATTTGGATCATCCAAGCAGGTGATCATGGTGGGCCACAGCCTATCCCAAATGGACATCGTCCGTTCGTTCGCTTTCCGAACGAAAAAACTCCCCTCCTTTTTCCCATTATCATCAGGTCAAACCCGATTAACTGGGCTTCTTGGTCCGGTGCGGCTCGAGTGTGCACCTACTGCGCACACGCTCCACGTAAAGTGGAGTCCACCATGATGATTTGTGAAATCTTGCCCGTCTATCAGATCTTATGCTTCTAGGTATGACCCTTGACCAAAGATTAGGCAGATCCAAAGCTCAGGTTTAAAATCCTAGACTTTAATCGTGGATTTTCGCTAATCTTACAGTCAGATTCTTCCAAATCTGATCACCAGCACACTTAATGGTTCGTAATTCAATTTAAGGTAGTTTTGACAATTACTTCTATACTTAGATGGTCCTACACTTCGATTGAACTCATGATTGTGAATTTTGGCACCTTTATCACTTCAGAACATATTATCAAGTATTTAGGTGAAATATAATGGTTAGTTTGGATGATCATACCCCTGATTAAATGATGAGAGGTCCTAATCTAAAGAACGACCTTAGATCCAACCATTGATCCTCAATTTCAATAGTCAAATCTCAAAATCCAACGACACGATTGTCTAAGATTCACTTCTCACTAGTTCTAGATGTCTTAAAGATTGTATAAGTGAAAATTTAACCATTGATCCTGTACTTAGAGGGTCGGATAGAGTAATCTATGGATGAGGATTTAGGTTAGAATGAGGGTGAATATTTAGATAAATCAGGTCTATGTTTATACTAAGTTGGGTCCTCACGATAACATCTGAGTAATGAAAAGTACGAAGTGTTACAAGGTATCTTCCTAATAACATTATCTCTATCACTTTCTATGATATGGAAAAAGATACGTTGAGAGTATATCTATTCAGAGTCAAGACTCTTTTCTACCCTTACCATTTGGCTCCTACAAGGTTCGCTTTAAGCTTCAACCTCTTGTTAAGCTTTACTCAGTGTTCGCTTTAAGGAGTTTGAATTTCATTATCCTTTAAATCCAAAGATAGTTCTCAGAGAACTCAATGTCTCTAAATTCTATGATAGTTTTAGACTCTAAGTGTAGGATTCTATAGGCTTTACTATTTTGTGCATATCGTTTAAAAGCACAATTGATAGCTCTGTATCCTAACTTGGTTCTTTTAGGATCAAGTGTCTTACAATACAGGAGACACCCCTACACTTTAAGATACCCTAAGTTAGGTTTCCTAACTTTCCATTCCTCATATGGTGAGTTTTTAGTTTTCTTAGATGGGATCCTATTTAGGATGTAGCACGTTGCTAGTAGTACTTCACCCCAGAAATTTAGGGACACCTTTGCTTGTATTAGCATTGAGTTGATCATCTCTACTAAGGTCGTATTCTTCCTTTCTGCTATACTGTTCTATTATAGTGTGTATGGTGCATTGCAATGGTGTACTAAGTCATGTTCTTCACAGAAGTTGAAGAATTCACTTGAGAAGTATTCTCCTCCCTGTCACTACGAAGAATCTTTATTTCTTATTTAATTGATTTTCTACTTCTGCTTTATATACTTAAACATACTCAGTGCTTCATCTTTGTTCCTTAGTAGGTATACATATATGTATCTTGAGCAATTATAAAAAAAAATATTATAAAGTACATTCTGCCTTCATGGGTAAGAATTTTATTCAACTTACAGATATCAGTATGCACAAGATCTAATACTTGAGATGATATCTCAATACTTGAAAACAGTTTCTTTGTCATTTTGGACCATATGCACACTTTACATTTATCGTTCTCATTTTTAGTGTATGAGATCAAGCCACTTTGAGCCATGAATTTTAAGGTACTATAACCTAAATGTGCTAATCTATCATGCCATAATGCTACATATTCAACTATATACACAAAAGTATTACTTTCATTCAAAGAAAACTTAATTATGCCGTTACAAGCATATCCATTTCCAACAAAGTTATCATTCTTTGATAGAATCAACTTGCCCGATTCATATATTACCCATATCCTAAGTTTTCTCATAAGATCCTCAGAAACTAAGTTTCACCTCATGTCTAGGATGTACATCACGTTATTCAAGATCAACTTCTTACCAAAGGTAAACACCAGTTCCACTGTTCCTTTCCCCACGACTTTTGATCGGACTTTATTACCCATTTGGACTTCTTGACCACTGGTCACATCTTCATTGGTTTTGAAGGCTGACCTATCATATTAGACATGGACTGTGTTAGCCGTATTGTACCACTAACCAGGGACTTTCCATTAGATCATGTTAACCTCGATGATCATGAAACCTATCTCATTCTCAACTGCACTTACTTCTTTCTTTGATTTGTGAAGTTGGCAAACTCAAGCATAATGTCTGGTTTTCCACGGACATATGGCAGGGGCCTTTGAACTTTTCATTCTTCTTCTGTGTTTTCTTGAATTTTCCTTTATTGGGTTTCAGAGAATCGCCTTCTCGGGATTATTATTTTGGGTCCTTTCTAGTGCTTGTACCTTGGACAAAGAATTCTCATTTTCAGCTTTCTTATCACGATTACAAGACTCTTTCTCAATTCTCAAATATTTTTGGATTTGTTCTAGTGTATAGTCCTCGGCCTTATACATCAACTTCTTCCTTTATTCTTTTCATATTTGAGGCAATTTTACGATTATAACCCCTACTTGAAATGACTCAGGGAGATCAATTTTAAGTGCCTTAATTTTTTTTTTACAATTAGCTATAATTCTTTGATCTGGGGCAATAGTGGTTTATTATCTACCATGTTAAATTCAAAATACCTAACTATTAAGAACTTTTTGTTACCTTCTTCTTCGGCCTTGTATTTGAATTCTAGGGTGAACCAAATTTCTTTTGCTGATATAGTTTCAGTATACAGATCTTATAAACGGTTAAATAACGCATTTAGGATGTGTCCACGACACAAAGTTCATCTTTAACTCATTTTTTACGTGCAGCAACTTGTTCGAATGTGTCCTCATCAGTTGCTTCAGGCAGTGGCTGAATGTTTGGATCCTAGATATAGTAAATCCTTAACATCATTAGTAGAAACTTTATCTTCTCTTGCTACCTAGTGAAGTTGGTTCCGTCAAACCAATCGAGACAAATCAAATCCCAGTTAATCAGTTTGATGGAGGATGCACTTTCAATCTCCATTACAATAATGCTTTAAGATTGTTGAGATTTGTTAATCTTAAATTACAGATTTATAATTACTGTAAAATATAAGAAAATTGAAAATAAAAAATATAATATTAAGGACAGGCTAAAGCACGTGTGATCATGTTGTCCTTAAAGTATTATTTGCCCCTTCTCAAAGTAATTGAGACTACTGATAGGCTACAGGAAAATAACTTCTAGGATACGATGAGCCTGTGTGTGGTTCTACATTCAGTAAGGACGAAGGAACCACTGGTGGAACTCTTTACACAAAGTTTTACTAGCAAATGAAAGCTAAAAAAAGAAAATTTCCAAACGGAAAGAGAGATAGAAAACAGAAGATTAACTTTGCTATCTTAGACCACTACATTAGTCTGGTTCTTATGGACATATTGGTCCTGGCTGTCTTAGGTTCATATTGAAGCCTGTTGGTTCATATGAGAGATTGGATTGGTTTGTTTGTGATGATCGAATGAACCAGTCAAGCTTTGTTTATATAGGCAAGGGTGGCTAGACGTTTTAGTACAGGGTTATAAATACAATGGACCGTTTCTGACTGTTAGTGAGAAACTAGCCATTTTTTTGGTAGTTTCTGACCACTTTGCATGTACGAGACTAGTTGTATGCTAGGCGTTTAGACATAGTGGCTAGCCATTTCTGACTGTTGAGCTAGCCACATGCAGTAGTTACTGCATGGTCTAATTAATTACTGCATAAGCAATTACTAGGACTCTTAAATAGCTTCCATAGCTCTTATATAAGGTTGAGAAGTCTCTCTCAGATCTCTTCCCTATAGTACTCCTCAACTTTGAACCCTACCACCTAACTCATCTCACTTAGGCCATTGTCGCATTGAAACTTCCATCTGTCACACGCCAGTTCATGCACGTGCAAAGCACAAAGTGCATCACTAGCAC
Source organism: Magnolia sinica (assembly GCF_029962835.1). Taxonomy (NCBI): domain Eukaryota; kingdom Viridiplantae; phylum Streptophyta; class Magnoliopsida; order Magnoliales; family Magnoliaceae; genus Magnolia; species Magnolia sinica. Next base: position 44,683,494 of record NC_080590.1, read on the forward strand.
CTATACAACCACAATGTCTCACATGCCCACGCTTTAGCACTGAGACCAAGACCATGCCTGTGGTCGTGCACTGGAACCATATCTTGGTGCACCCAACAAATAATTATGAATATTTTAATGGGAGGATAACCTCCTTTAACTGTTGTATGTAGTGTGTGAAAGTGCCCTGGTTTGTCAATTAGCGTGAACGTTGAGTCAGCTGGATAAAGGAGCCCCATAGGAAGATTGATCAAGTGTCTGCCTCAATTGGATGTGTGCCCAAACTCGCCACAGGTAAATCTTAGCCTTATATTCCAAGTTCCAAAATACCAGGTACTTAAAACCCTTTTAAATTAAATAGAACACCCTAGGGTTTTTGGTTAGAAAACTTTTTTCAAAAACAGAAAAATCTTTAAGTTTTTTACCTTTGTCGATTTATCGATACACGGCTTGATGAAATCGAACCCTATTATCGATGTCCTCGAAGCTCACCCGATTTTATTGAAATGAGGACTAAAGATGTCCAGCAACTACAAAGATATCTGGACTTAATTATCGATGGATCGATGGACTCATCGATATCATCGATGTTTGAATCTTGAGTCTATCGAGATGACTCGATAAAATCGACATTTTGTGTATTGTGTCCAAAGAACTGCTAAGGCAAAATCATATAATCCTCGGAATTCAAATATCGATGATATTGGAAGCCCTTCAATGATATCGGATTGAGACACATATCTATCCAGCAAGTTTTTCAGGTAATTTTTCTTAGATCGAGGGTCACTCGATAAAATTAATATTCAAATATCGATCATATCGAGGCTTGTTCGATGTCATCGAAAGTAGATAAAAACTGTCCAATAAGCTTATAGGAAAATTCACTGGCATTATCGATGAATTGACACTACCCTCGATATCATCGAATTCAAATTCCAATGATATCGAGTGATGCACGATCATATCATTTACCTAAAATATTTCAAAGGCAAGTGCTCTCACATTTTCAAATGTCGAGGAATCGAACCTCGTGTTGATGAAATTGGAGTTTGAAATCCGAGGACATCGACACTCGTTCGATTTCCTCGACCAGTTAGCAAAAGGTTTCAAAAGCATTTGACAGTTGAGTTTGTGTCATCGAGTGGCCAGTCAATGCTATCGAGAGTATACGCTCGATGATATTGACCCTACTCGATGATATCGAACTCTGTCAAAAATGTGACCATTTTATATCCGTTGGAACCTCTTGCCTATTTAATGAGAGCTTGCCCTTGGTTGTTGGGAGAGAAAATAGATAGTGTTTTTGAGTGTTTAACCCTAGATCATATACCCTAAGCCTTTTCTCTCATAAAAGTTCATCCTCCAGTCCACCCTCATCATTAACATTCAATAGAGTGGATTAGGGAATGAACTTCCATATTCAAGGATCCTACAGCTACCACCTTAATGGTAAATCATTAAGCTAGCATGCCTTGAATGTATAGATGATTAGAATCACTCTATCTTCCTTATAGGAAAACATTCAATAGAATAGGATTTTATCATAACCTTAACCCAACCCGTCACCATGTATTGGTACATCTTCTGAGTTGCGGTTTAAGCGAACTAAAAATTCTTTGTCATCAAAGGAGGAGATCTTCATCGGCGTGATGTATAGGGCTCATCTACTTCTTTGTAAGTCATTAGAGTTCAAAGGACCCTTGTGATCATTCCTTCTATAGGATTGGGTTGAAGATGTTTCTCACCCCTTGCAAGTCCTCATAAGAAGCCTCCGGCGGGAGTGTACGTGGGGGTACTTTGTGTTGACCCTTGCTCTGTAGAGAGCATAAATTCTTAGGTCATTGTGTAGGTCCTTGACCTGTGTGGTCTAAATCTTGGGTGCTTTGTGTTGACCCTTGCTCTTGAAAGCATAAACTGTTGAGGTTCCTTAATTGGATCTTTGGCTTGTGTGGCTTAAAAGTCGGGTGCTATGTGTTGACCCTTGCTCATGGGAGCATAAACTATGTCGTGTAGACACGTTATGTCAGCCTAGGTGTAGGTTGTACTGGTTAGAGGTGAACCTGATTTAAAACCTCTGGTTTGAAGTAAACCTGTTGTGAAACCTCCTTTAGTGAGATTTGGTACACTCAAGGATTGAGTGCGTCCACCGAAAGTGGAGTAGACAAGTAATTAAACCACTATAAAAATAACTGTGTTTGAGATTGCTATTGTCTTCCATTACTTGTGTGATTTCCTTAAATACTTTCATATTTGATTATCTGAGATCACATCTCATACACAGTCACATCCATCATAATTGTATTTATCCTTCAAATAGTTTTATGACTGGATCTTTTATTTGGCTTGGAAGTCATTAGAGTTACTCTGAATAAATTTTGATGCATGCATATTTACTCAGGATAAGATTGATAGGATTTTAAATAATCATAAAATATTAAAAAGTCATATTCACCCTCCTCTAAGATATATTGGCATATTCTTACTTCAACTAAAGCGATCATTACCGCAATTTCAATGTGACCAACCCAAGTCATGGATTGACTTGATTTGTTTACCTCGTGGTCGACCATGGAATGGTGCATCTAATTAATCAAGTAGATGTTCGACACACATCACGGTAGGCCCATATAGCTCGACCTCATGGGAAGTTCCCATGATGTCGATCATTTTTTATTTTTTATTTTTTATTTTTTAGGGGGGGTGGGTTAGTTTGTTAGTGCGCACCCATGTCAATACATACACTCCATGTTAGCCACCCCCACTAGGGATTGATACCAAGACCTCAAGTGTTGAAATGAGTAATCTCCACTCAGTCTACGGGATGAGCTATGGATTTAGGCGTCAACCTAACAGTATCATTTTCCATATATATAATTTTTTTTTTTTATCAAAATCATTTTCATAACAATAATACTATTGTATTAAATAAAGTCTCTGATGGTGTGGCCCATTTACATTGCAACAAACCTAAAAATTTTGTTTTTGTGGCATGCAGAGGATCACCATTCTATTATTTTTGGAATCTTTATCGTTTGCATCTTTGTCGTATGATTGTCGGTTCTATCTTACTAGGGGAAAATGTTAAGGTCCATTCCCTCCACTGGGGATTGATGAAGTATCTCCTGGCACACATGCCAGCTTGGCATATTAGAACGAGATCTGGGCCATTCACCACGTGAGCTAGGAGCATCATGGTTATCCACTGTAAAAATAAAAAATAAAAATCGCTGGTATGCTGATCAGGTACACACCACTAATTAGAGCCATCCTTCGATGCGTAATACATGTGGCCCACTTGGTGATTGGATCAGGTTTGTTTTCAGGATATATTATGCCCTGATCAGCCCCACCTAATGAATGGAGGGGATTTAGAACGTAGTTGCCAGATTGGACCATGTTCTAGATAGGAACATCCTTACGTGGGAGCGGATTAGGTGTTACCCTCTAACACCTTAGTGGGCGTTACCCTTACCGTGGGACCCATCTTGGTGATGTATTGAATATCCACGCCGTCCATCCGTTTTCCCTGCTCATTTTAGGTCGTGTTTAAAAAATAGAGCTGACGTAAATCTCAGGTGGGCCACTCCACAAGAAACAGTGGTGATTAAGTGCCTCACAATTAAAATTTCCAAAGGGCCATCGTAAGGTTTCTTGTAATGTTTATTTCCTATCCAATCTGTTGATAATGTGAAGCAGATCAGGATGAAAGGAGAATACAAATATAAGCTTCATTCAAAACTTTTGTGGCTCAAAAATAAAAATAAAAATAAAAATAAAACTTTTAATGATCATCCGTCACTGTTTTTAGTCGTATGGTCCGCCTAGGATTTGGATTTTCTTAAGGTCTTGGATCTCATCTTAAAATGAGATGGAAAAACGGGATGGGCAACATAAATATACAATAAATACGTCAAAATAGGCCCGCATGGTTAGGGTAACACCTAGCAAGAAATTACCTTGGCGATAGCTAATCCGCACCCTTTTTACGGGGTTCGGTATACGGATTAGGGTACTGCCCAGCCAGTTTTGACTTTTATATAACATGGTGGCGTCGGATTCTCCGCCAAAAACTTTCGCCATCAAGATCTTTCGCTGGGACGTATGGTGGGGCTAAGTGTGACTTTTGTGAGAAATCTAATCAGTTAATCTGTTTTGAGAGATCCTTTTAGGAGACGACAAAAAAAATAGTTAGATCCAAAACTCAAGTACGCAACACCAGAGGGACCGTCGGGGAAATCTCATTGGGCTCCACCTTGATCTTTATATGACATCCAAACCGTTTATAAGGTCATTGCCTTTGAAATGAAGTGAAAACACTCAAAAATTAGCCCAATACAAAACTTTTGTAGCTATGCTAATGTTTCAACGGTGGGAACTGGATCCCCACGGTTTCCTCTCGTGTGGCCTACTTGAGTTTTAAATCTATCTCATTTTTAAGTGGCACGTCCTAAAATGATCTTGAAAAATGTTGAACGGGTGGATTTCTGGCAAATAGGGCCCATCTTGCGTCCCTTCCAGCAAAAGGCTTTCGCATGCAATCGGCATCCATCACGCTGCGGGTTTGATTAAAACCAGACAACTGGCCTCAGCAACTTTCCAAGATGCTTTACATGTCCCTATCCATGACAAAGCTACAGTTCAACAGTCTCAGCATGTCATGTCAACAGGACGGCTGGTGCGGCCGAGATACGCCGCGGATCTATTATCAGAACAGCTGGACGAAGAAGTTTGGAAACGCTGCCATCAGCCAATGGCTGGTGGTCGGTGCCATGATATATGTGTTTCATCCATGCTGCCCATCTATTATTTTAGATCATTTTATGCTATGAGACTAAAAATGAGTTACATCCAAATCTTAAGTGGACCACGTTACGGGAAATAATGTTGAATGAATGTCAACCATCAAAAAGTTTTTGGGGGCCATAAAGCTTTTGGACCAAGCTGATATTTGTTTTTACCTCGTTTGGGTCTGTACGACCTAACCAACAGATTGGATGTCAAATAAATGGTACAGTGGGTCTTAAGAGGATTTTAATGGAGGATATGTAATCACTATTGTTTCCGTACAGTGTGGTCCACCTCAGATTTATATACTTCTCATTTTTGGATCATACCCGAAACTGATTTATAAATATGAATGAAACACATATATCATGGTGGGCCCACAGAGCACTGACCACTATCCACCAGGCTGGGAGGGGGAGTAGCCAATCCGTTTTTGAGCAAAGGAAGCCATTTTTGAGCAAAGCTTTTGTCAAATCTAAGAAACGCAATTGGGCAAAATTTAAATCTCAGGCGCATTCAATTGAGGAAATTAATTTCGGAGCAAGTGAATTTTGCATTCGAAGTGTGAAAAATAAACCAACCATGACTTTTTATCGGATATCTAATGGGAGGCACAGCCTATCAATTTTAACGTTAACAAGTCAAACGAGGCTAACCGACCTCTTAATCGTTCTTGTTAATATGTTTTGCGAGAAAATGCTTCATTACAGTTGAAAATCATAATTTAAGATGAAAAAATAAAAAATAAAAAAAATAGTATTTTTATTAAGTTTTAATTCAAAAATATCTCCTTCATTTTGGAGTTTTACTATGCAGTCTTTTTAAGAGTTAATCATAATTATATTAGGAATAATCCAGCATGATTAAGTTAGGACTCTCTATTTTTAGTAAAATTTACTATTTTGAATAAATTTTAATTTAGTCGAAATAGGGCTCCTATTTAGAGTTTCTTCTTCTTCTTCTTTATAAGTGATGTAATCGGAAGATGGAGCATTATTGAATAATAGAATTTAGAATTTTTCTTTTTTTCCCAGTACATTCAAGAAATTACTCTGTGGATTCAAGGTTTTAATCAATAGAGGAAGATAGTGATCTTCCTCTTCACTTTTTCATGCTCTTCCTTGCATTAGTTGATATTAGAGTAAGGCTTTTTCCTGGGTTCGATGATATCTAACAATGATGTAAGCAATAATCCCATTGACGATTCTCCAAGAAACATTTGTATAATAGTGGTAACATTTGAGGCTTTCTAATGAGAGAATCTGCAAGTCATACAAGGACTGTAGGCAGTAATCTGCTATTTGACGGAGGCCTTAAGGCAGACCCATGTTTGTGATCATGACTATTCTTAGGTTGGCATTGGGGCTCACGGTCATTATGTTCATAGTGTGATACCGGTGACAAATTGCAAACCACCATCTGAAGATGGTAGATATAGCGATAAAGAGATTGAAGATATGATTCTCCAACAAGAAGAATGAAAAGGAATCAGGCCAGATCGAGAAAGGGATTTCAAAATAAAGGTTGATCTCCCCAGCTTCAATGCCCAACTTCTCATTGAAGACTTCCTCAATTGGCTTCTTTCTTCAACTACATGGAGATTTTTGAAGAGAAAAAGGTAGAGCTTGTGGCTTATAAGTTAAAGGGTAGAGCATCGGCTTTATAGGAACAACTCCAACTTACTCGAAACAAGCAGATGAAATCACCAATCAACACGTAGCAGCGGGTGAAGCAATTAATGCGTACATAATTTTTGTTGAGCAAATATGATTAGGTATTATTGCAATAATACCAAATTTGTTAATAGGGTAGTCGATCCGTGAGGGATTATACACAAGAATTTTATCATCCGTCCGCAAGAAACGATCTGGTCGAGAATAAGTTGCAACAGGTCTCATCGGTGGTTTACCAATGGCTATCTAAGAAGTGAGTAATCTCATGCATGCATGTTTCATTTATCTATGTTCAATTTTTTAATTGTTGGTGTTAATTTGTTTTTAGAGTGTAAATTTAAATCTAAATTTTATTTTTATTTCCTAAAATTTTAGACCTATTTTCAGTTCTAATAGTGATTCTATTGACTTTCTAAATTTGTTTCTACCTCCTAATTCGTTTGGTTTATGTACAAGTGATCATCATTTTATTTCTATTTTTTTTATTGGAGAATGTCATTTTATTTGATAATATTACAGGAGAATTTGGTATTAAGTTTTCTGCATAGATTTATTTTTTCTGTTTTTGCTTTCTATTTTTCAATTTCCCTAGTTTATGCACATGGGAATGCCTATTTATTTTCTCCTTTTAATTCTAATTGTAGGATGTTTTTTATTAATTATATTGGTGAAAAAATAATGATTATATTCTAGGAGATCAAATTAGGGTTTTCCACAATCCCCTCGAAATTTGGAATCATTTATTTATTCTGTTTTAAGACATGAGCATAGTAATACAAAAATAAAAAATTCTAAACATAACCAGAATTTCCAGCAATATCTAAGGAATTCTGTGTAATATTCATAACAATTATAGAAAACAGTTCAGCCTTGTAAAATTACAAGGGCTAAATTCTAACAACACAAAATTTCCACTATAGAGTAAAAAATCAATAAATTTTTTAAAATTTCAAGTTTTTTATTTAAACTAATTATTTTATTATTGAAATTTTAAAGAACATGGGTTTTATGCAACTATAATTTATATGATAGCATGATCGGCAGTCCATGAGAAAGCATGATTATTGAAGAAAAATTGTGTACAGATTCTTAAATTTTAGATTTTAATTAATTATTTGTATAGGTTGCTGATCTATTTATTCTTTATGATGATTGAGTTATTAAAATGATTTAAAAGCATTTAGTTTAAGAGTTTTATGTATAGGCACACATCGTGAATTTAGAGCGTGAATTAAACAGCATAAGAGTATATTTATGGAGAGCTTGTGCATGGTTTATATAAATTTTAAAAAGATAATTTAGCATGTTAAATTTATATATTCATATCATACATGCATCATGAGTTGCTTATGGAACCTAGGTAAAATAGTGGGTGCACTGCTCTAGGTATTCTCTAAAAGCATTATTGGTACGCTACTCGTGTATTCCATAAAAGCATAAGCGCACACAGCAACTGTGACCCTCGGATGAAAGTCCCTGGAACCCATTGGCACCTTGGGAGTCTCCACTGTGAGTACAGGTGTGTAATCATACAAGGTTACATGTTGCCACACATTGCAAGTACAGGAGGAGCAATAGTTTCAATAGATAAAAGTGAGTTCCTCGCTAAGTACAGGTGTGTGGGCGTACAGGGTTATGTGTTGCCACACATTGCAAGTATAGGTGGGAGTGGTCTGGCCAGCCATATATGGATCCCTTTACTGCACGTATAGGTGGGTGGCATGTTACTGGAATGCTTTGCCATGCACTTCGAGTACAGGTATTATATTTGAAATTGATGGCCATCTAGCCGTAATATTCATCCAGATTAACTATATTCATTATGTTGGAATATTCTAATGCATTTCAGCCATGGTATACTTAGCCATGAACATGTTTAATTCATGGGCTTTTAGTTTTTTTTTTTCCTTTAAAGTGTTTCCTTAATTCCATATATATACACACTATGTGAAAAATGGAAAAAAAGGACGGATTTAGAGATGGTTCTGGACTGTCTTTAAAATTGCTTGGTTTAAACACGCTTTAAAGACGGCCATAAACCATCTCTAAAATTTTAGACGGCCCCTGACCGTCCTTAATATTGTCTTAAAAATTTCAACGTCCACAAATCATTTAAGACGGTCATTGACCATCTTATATGAGTCATCTGAGACGGTCATTGGTCGTCCGCATTAGAGACAGTCCTTAACCGTCTTATATGCGGTCATCTGAGACGGTCATTGGCCGTGTTATTAGCCGTCTTTTACTTCCAATCTGAGACTGTTAAAGACCGTCTATATTAAAGACGGTCCTTAGCCGTCTTAAAGCCTTATTAAAAACCATCTCTGTTAGAGATCGTCAAAGACCGTCTCTATTAGAGACGGTCCTAAACCGTTTTATAGCCCTGTCAAAGACCGTCTTTAATGCTCAGGTCAAAAATGAAAAAGCTCAAAAAAATTATGAATTTCGAAAAAATTAATTAACAATGTTTAACAAAATTTTAAATTTTGAAAAAAGAAAACTGTAATTTTATAAAAATCTAGATTTTGAAAAAAATAAAATTAAGAACTTTGAATAATGTTGATAATTTTGAAAAAAAAAATTCGATAAAAATATGATATTTTGAAAACGAAAATTTAAAAAGTTAAACAAAATTGTGAAAAAATTGATAAAATATAAAAAAATATATTTTTTAAAAAAGAAAACTAGATTTTGTATTTTGACAACAAAAAATGAAAAGTTATATAATAAAAGTGAGATTAAAAAAATGATATTTTAAAAAAGAAAATTTAAGAAATTAAACAAAATTGTGAAAAATTGACAAATTGTAAAAAAATATATATTTTAAAAAAGAAAATTAGATTTTGTATTTTAACAAGAAAAATTAAAAAGTAATATAACAAAAGTGAGATTAAAAAAATGATATTTTGAAAAAGAAAATTTTAAAAATTAAACAAAATTGTGAAAAAATTGATAAATTGTAAAAATATATATATATTTTAAAAAAGAAAACTAAATTTTGTAAAAAAAAAATGTTAAATTTATTTAGTTAAAAGAGTTTTGGATGCGGTTGAAACTTGGTCTGACCCCTCATCCAAGTGGGACACACATAATGAGTGGGTTGGATATGTGAATCACATTTAGGCAGGCCCAATATGTGATTATGAATGTCTTAAGGAAACCTTTCTCCACTACATTTAAATGAGTTACTCGTTACCTATACAAGAGTAAACTCTATGGGGTTCACCGTTATTTATTTATTTTATCCACTTCATTCATCCATGTTAACAAATAATTTGAGGTCTAAAGAACAAAAAGGAAGCATATCCAAAGCTCAAGTGGACCACACCACAGGAAATAGTGTGATTGAACCTCTAACATTTAAAATTTCTTGGAGGCCATAGAAGTTTTAGATCAAGCTGATGTTTGTATTTTCTATTCATTTATATATTTTTGATATTATGAACAACCTTTAACTGTTTTTGGACAATCTGATCAGTCCGAACATGAAGAGTAAATAACTTCAGATGTTAAAATCAAAATTCACTCAAATTGTTGATCAATCTTGTTTGCCCAATATATTTCTCATATGTAGTATGATCGAGGCGAGTAACTAATCAAATTGAGGGTAATGATCAGTAAAATAGAGTGAATGGACCAAACATGTAAAATGGGCCCATCATGATGTGTGTCGAACATCAACTTCGTGCATTTGATGTCTCCCCTTTAGCTTATGAGATATGTCAAAAGTCATCCGTATACGAAACTCAAGTGTTAATTACCATCTAAAACTATGTGAAGACATCTAAAAATATATAAACAGTACAATATTGGATGTTATACCATTTTGGGGCCATAAAAGTTTTGGATCAAGCTGATTTTTGTTTTTTTTCCCTTCATCTGGCCCTGTATGACCTAATTAATCAACATATCAGATGTCAAATAAATAGTACAGTAAGCCTTAGGAAGATTTTAATGATGGATATCCAATTACTATTGATTTCATGTGGTGTGGTGCACCTAAGATTTCTGTGGTGAGGTCCACTACAAATTTTTATCTGCCTCATTCTTTGGCTCATGACGTAAAATGATATCTCAAAATGGATGGATGGTGTGGATATAACAAATACATCATAGTGGGGCCCACAAAACTTGGTGGATGTTGGTCGGTGCTCTATGGGTCCCACCATGATGTATGTGTTTCATCCAAGTGGGACACACATAATGAATGGGCTGGATCTATGAACCACATCTAGGTGGGCCCAATAAATGATTATTTTTAAGGTCGTGGCCCACCATGAAATAGTGCATCTGATTGACGGGGTAGATCCAAAGTTCAAGTGGACCCACCATAAAAAAGAGTGGGATAGTGACACCCACTATTGAAACCTTCTTAGGGCCCGCCGCGATGTTTATTTGAGATCCAACCTGTTTATAAGTTAATACAGACATGGATGCAGTTGAAAATTGGTCTGACCCCTCATCCAAGTGGGACACACGTAATGATTGGGTTGGATATGTGAATTACATTTAGGCAGACCTAATATATGATCATGAATGTTCTAAGGAAACCCCTCCAATATATTATGTGGTGTGACCCACATTTAGGATGATGTGTTGTATATCCTTGCCTCCCCTATGTTTCTCCAACCCATTTTTGGACCGGGTAATAATGTAAAAATGTTTTAATTTTTAAAATTTTTTGTTGGTAAAAATGTGTGTGTGTGTGTGTGTGTGTGTGTGTGTAGTTTTTATATCATATGAATGGAAATTTTTTCATATATAATGAAAAGGTAATATTTAAATGATTTGTAATATCACATGAAAAAGAATTTTAAAAAGTTTAGAAATTTTAACTATGTTTAAGAAAAATTTTGAGAACAAAATAATGCTTTTGAAGAAAAAAATTGGCATTTTGAAATTTTTGAGAAAGAATTAAAAATATGAGAAAAATTTTAAGATTTTGAAAATAAAAATTCAAAATTTGTATTTTAAATATTTTTGAAATATTTTATAATAAAAATGATATTTAGTTAAAAGAGAAAAAAAATGTTAAATTTATTTGTGAAAAATAAAATTACTAAATTATCAGGCACATCCACTAATTGAACCTTTAATCATTTTTGGACAATATAATCAGTTCAAATTGAAGAGTAAATAACTTCAGATGTTTAAATCAAATTTCACTAAAATTGTTGATCAATCTTGTATGCCCAATATCTTTCTCATATGTAGCCTGATTGAGGCGAGTAACTAGTCAAATTGAGAGTATTGATTAGTAAAATAGAGTGAATGGACCAGACATGTAAAATGGGCCAAATATTCTGGTTAAAATTGTGACCCAACTTATTGACCTCGTGAGAACCTAAGAATTGATGTTAGTAAGTTTTGTGGGCCCCATCATGATGTGTGTCGAACATCAACACTGTGGATTTGATGTGTCCCCTTTAGGTTATGAGATATCTCAAAAATCATCGGTAAATGAAACTCAAGTGGGCCATACCATTTAAAACTATGTGAAGACATCCTAAAAAATATAAAAGCACTTGGTGTGGCCCACATGAGTTTCGGATGCGATTGAAACTTGATCTGACCCCTCATCCAAGTGGGACACACATAATGAGTGGGTTAGATATGTGAATCACATTTAGGCAGGCCTAATATATGATTATGAATGTTTTAAGGAAACCTTTCTCCACTACATTTAAGTGAGTTACTCGTTACCCTTACAAATTGTGAAAAAATTGATCAAAATTGTGAAAAAATTGACAAATTGTAAAAAAATATATTTTTTTAAAAAGAAAACTAGTTTTTGCATTTTGACAAGAAAAATTGAAAAGTTATATAACAAAAGTAAGATTAAAAAATTGATATTTTGAAAAAGAAAATTATGGTGGGCCCACTTTAGATTTTTATAGGCTTCATTTTTTAGCTTATGTAATAAAATTATATGTTAAAATGGATGGATGGAGTGGATAAAATGAATAAATCATGGTGGGCCCCACGGGATTGACTAGGTATGCTTGGGAACGGATTGGCTACTCCCCCTGACACCATCCAATGGCTGGTGGTCGATGCTCCGTGGCCCCGACCATGATGTATGTGTTTCATCCATGCCGTCCATATATTTTTACAGATAATTTTACAATATGAGACCAAAAATGAGATATATCCAAATCTCAAGTGGACCACATTACACGAAACTGTGTTGAATGAGGGTCGACCATTAAAAATATTTTGGTAGCCATAAAAGTTTTGGATCAAGCTGATATTTGTTTTTTTCCCTTCATCTGGTCCTGTTTGACCAAATCAATAGATAGGATGTCAAATAAACAGTACAGTGGGCCTTAAGAGGATTTTAATGGTGGATATCTAATCACTATTGTTCTCATCTGGTGTGGACCACTTGAGATTTATATCCCTCTAATTTTTGCCATAAGGCTCTAAAATGATCTTTAAAAATGGATGAACGGAATGGATGAAACACATACATCATTGAAGTGCCCACGGAGCACCGTCCATGGTCTCGCCCAAAATTAGGTGCGGTCTCGCCCAAAATTCTCTCTCTCTCTCTCTCACTCCTGCCCTATGCCCTTTTTCCTTCATTTCCCTCGTTTTTTCGGCCCCATTTTTTCCTCCATCTGCAGATGCGAAAAACATCGTCCGCTCTCTGTCTGATATGCCCGATCTTTCCAAACCCTCCTTCCCTTTTTCCACCGGGGCCACATCCCCTCCACTTCCGACCCTCCCTCACCACCCCATGTGCAAGATAGCACCGACGGCGCAGTGGAGCGCCGAATCCGGGAGGCGGAGGACCGGCTTCGGGAGGCGATCGAGGAGTTGCAGCCCTGCAGCGCCATCCCCGCGGCCGTCACCCACCTTGCGAGCATGCCGATGAGTCATGCATCTCCGTTTCCATCTCTCTCTAGGTGTTTGATCCAAAGAAGGGAGGGAGTCGAGACGATGCCCTCCCTACCTACGCACGCCCTGCTCAAGATCCAAAGAGGTATCTATCTCTATCAATCTCTCTCAATCTCTATACTGATTTATGAATTTGGGGGATTTAGTAATTTGTGGATTCCCGATTCGATGTGGACCCCCATTTAGGGATTTGGGGATTTTAGGGCTTACAGATTTGAATGTGGACCCCGATTCTAGGATTTTCTGATATTACAAATTAGGGATTTGGGGATTTTATAATTTTAGGGATCTTGAGGATTTTGATGTCTCTTCTTGTCAATCTATTGGGTCCCAATGTGGAGGAAATATGGATATATGATGTGTGTCCATCTGATGGATGGTTTTTATTGCTTAATGGTGGGTGCCTTAAAACTTAGGTTAACTTCCATGTTATATGCTACATGGGGTGGCGTTGTCCATTTTGTATTCGATAAAATGCTTCATTATCTGGTCATTGTGGATATGTAAATTCCCATTGGACTCGTTCCCTTGAAGCAATATTGATTGTGCGTCTTCTCCTCTCCGTTAATAGCCTTCCCATTGGACGCGCTGTTGCAGGCCATTTTTTTCCCCCTAGAACGGGCATTATAGCCTTGTAACGCGCAACTCTTCCCACTGTTACCGTTATGTAACGGCCTTTATGACCATTCCAGTAGAGTTTTTGAATAACTTGATCCCAATTGTATGCATATGCTCCATCAACTCTCTATATGCTAGCATGTGCATCTCCATCTTCTATTGAAAGGCTTCAACCTGTGCTGGTTGGAAATACAGTCATGAAACTATGTCCCTTGCACATGAGAAAAAAGTAGGTACTTGAAAGTAACAATATTAGCATCCTTTGAACATTCTCTTTGATGAATACTTCTTGCACCACATTTTTTGGTGTACCTAAAACAAATACTTATCCAGTGCATATGATATGGCTTGCGAGTTGCAATGGAAGTGTCCGTATCAGTAGCCCAACAAGTGCTCCTCACAACTTGAAGCTTATTCAGTGCCTGGCATTACTCATGTGGGTTAGACTTATGAACTGTTTTTCATGTCATGTTTTCTGTGTTTGGTATATGTGGACCCAAAAGTGGTTTCTTGATGCGCCCCTTCATGGTCACAATTAATATATTTTCAGTCCAAAGAAGATGATGGCCATGTAATTGATGGTATCTTCTCTTCAACTCCAGAATGTAAGGCTTGCAAAGCTAGCACTTAGGCTTGGTGCGGGTAACATGGTGAACGGAATTCTTTGGAAGCTACTTTTACTGAAGGTTTGTCATTTTCTGTAACATTCACTATACTCAAATTAAGGGGTCACTAGAAACCAGGTTCATTTGAATGCCTTAGCCCTTTCGTATATATTGATTCAGGGAAAAAACTCACTTCCACTACCGAAATTGGAGGGTGATGAAGGTGTAAAAGCACGCTCTCTGGCAACTATTTATTCACATCCGGTGGTATGTTTGTCATTGCACCTTCCCTTATTATTATTATTATTTTTCTAGAAATTTTACTTCAAGAAGAAGGGTTTTCACATTTTCATTTGCTAATATTTATTATTGAGGAATTCTACCACGGTAGCATGCTTCATTAAGTTCTGTGAAGTGTACATCGGAATATGTCCAATTTACATGTGGTGCCTGTGCATGGTGATCAGCTCATCGATTTTGTGGACCTGAAAAGTAATGGTATCTGACTGTTCTAGCCAAGCATTTGCTCAGTGGTTGGAAGCGGACAATTAACCCAAAAAGAGCAACTGTATGTACATGTTCAGTGGGCAAAACTTGCAATAATTTGGTGGTCAAACTCTAGTCCACATGCGACAGATGTGCCGAGAATATAGGACATACACCTCACACACTGCCTGAAAGTGACATTGTCAAATGACACCTTGCCAACTTAATCAGTGCCTGGATTTGATACATGACGGATTTCAGACGCCAATGTGATTCCCAAGTTTTAATCAAGTTTACAACCGGTGTGGATGCACTTTTTCTTTTTCTAAATGAACAAGAAAAAGCATGTTTCCTCGCCCCAACAATGTTTTACTGTGCTTGATATTTCTGCCTTGTTTTATCATTAATAATGCTTTTCTTGAACTTCAGGTTCCTCATGAACCATCCTTGCATATGGATGATTTTGTCCGCATCAAAACCGTCATGCAGGTGTGTGTTAAAATCTATAACACAACAAAAAGGGTATTGTTATTACCTATTTCCTTTTCATAGGACTTAATATTTTGTCCGTTTAAGGGTCTGGATGGTTATTCAATTCAAACTAAATTGATCTTCATCACAAAGAATACCAAGTACATGGTTAATGCATGGGACTGGGGGCAGTGTGGTACAATTTCAGCTTACTCAGATCATAGGGCTGTTTGCACTTTGATACATGTCCAAAAACCATTGGCCCCTTGCCATTAATGTTTCCATTGTTGTTTGAGTCAGTTATTCTTTACTTAGTGTCTATCAGAAAAGGAATTGTGGCTTTCCTAGTGAAGGAAATTTGAGTTCGCAATTCCTCATGTTACGCTAATAGCTTTTCTTAAGAATGAAATGCAACATTCTTGAAACAGCTGATCATAAGTCTTCGTCATTGTTATTGACCGCTTTTTGCTTCAATTGTTTTATCAAGTTTGCTAATGAGTTCAACATTTTATTTTATTTTTTCTGCTTCTCGGACTTTCATACAAGCGGGGTTATTGAAAGACGGTCTATATTCAGTTCAGGATGAGAGTGCAGGTCAGTTCTTTTTCCAGACCCTACCCCAACCATTTTTCTAAAATAGGGTTTGAAGGCTATGCCTATTACATATAATTTTATTACATATATAATCTTATTCCTTATATTGTTTCCCAGTTATATTTGTGTTTTTCGGGAGGACAGTGTTAAGACTCAAATATTGCATAATTTTCGCCATTTATATCTTGGTTTTATGAACATAAATCATCTTAATATTCTATTTTACTCATGTATGTATTGCAAGGTGAATTTAAAAGCTTGGATTGAAAAGGGGTGCTAAAAAGTAAGAATTTGATGCTCAAAAATCACCAAGGCAAGGGATGGATCTTAGGAGATCAAGATTGAAGAATTCACATGCCAAAGATCCAAGAAAACCAAGCGAGGAATGAAGAGAATCGAAGATTTGAAGTGAAGAATCCTGAAATCGTCCTAAAAAAGTGTATTTTGAAGCTGTGAAGTTTATTTTGGAAAACTGCGCAGCAGGAAGTCTGTTTTAAACGAACTATGCAGCGAGAAGTCTATTTTGGGAAAATATGTATATTTGAGGCGTTTTCTAGGGTTTTCAACTTTGTACGAAGTTTGGAGTTCCCTACTTATAAATAGGGCCTCCTAGGGCATTCTAAAGCATCATTAGAAGCATTCAAGAGCAATATTTAGGATTTTTTTAAAGAGTTTTTAGTTTTATTAAAGCTTTATAAGTTGTTTCTTTCCTTTTAGATTTTTTTATTTGCAATTTTTCTTCTTTCTTTCTTGTTGCTTTTTATTTCTGCAATTTAATTATGTTTTTCTAAGTTCCCTCTAGCCCAAGCTAGAAGGGAAGCACATGGGTTTAATATTTCTTTAAATTATGATGATTGATTGTTTTAATGATGAGAATAATGGTGTATGCATATTATCTATTATTTAGGTTTTGTTTTTATCCTCTTGTAAGATCCATATGTTTCCATCATATGAGATTTACATTGATGGATAGGCTTACCCTAGATTAATCAGATTTCCTAGATAGGAGATGTTCTCAACCTGTTATATTTCTTTGATATTCATTATCCTATAGATATTGAATACTTAAAATCACTGGCCCTTGAGAATATATGTCAATGGTGCAAATCTATTATTTTCTAATCTTTTATATCATTTATTAAAATATTTAAAGTGTTTTATTTTCCGATTAGGCTGACCATAGTGCTCAGATCCTAGTTGTGTTATCCAAGTCATCATGATTTTGGAACATTAACCTATGTGTGGAACTTTGAAGCTTGGGTGTTTTTTATTCAATTAAATTACATCCATTCAAAAATCCAAAAATCAAATCATCAGTTTAGTTTTTATTCCTTAGTTTGTTTTGCATTTGATTTTTTCCTTCTCGCAATTCATCTTCCTGTGGGATCGACCCTGTATTCACAGGATATTACTTATGAACCTCGCACTTGGAGGCAAGCTCAAGTTTTGGCGCCTGGGGAGAGACGAGATAGATGATCTGCAAGATAGCCAAGGTAAGTTTTCTTCTAAACCTCCAGATTTTCCATAGATTTTTTTTTTTTATTTTTTCTTATTTTCTTTTTCTTTGAAAATAAATTCATTGGGACTTTCAAGCACTAACTATGACATAAGGTTGCCACTTGGGATTTTATCACCCAAGTGCTATGGTTGTCCTATAGTTTTTTGTTTGATCACAAAGATCATCCGAATCTATTTTCCATATTAGCATAGTTTAATTTCTGCATTAGTTTTACTTTTATTTATTTTTTTTTTTTATTTTGCTTTGTGGATTGAACCCTCATGGTCGGCTCCACCTGGGTTATTGATTTATTTTGCTTTGTGGATGAACCCTCATGGTCGGCCTTGCCACCCGGGTTGTTGATTTATTTTGCTTTGTGGATCGAACCCTCATGGTCTGCGCCTCGGTTGTTGATTTATTTTGCTTTGTGGATGAACCCTCATGGTCGGCTCCGCCCGGGTTGTTGATTTATTTTGCTTTGTGGATCGAACCCTCATGGTCTGCCACTGGGTTGTTGATTTAAGTTTTTATTTTTATTTTAAGTATCATACTTGCGATTTGAATTAGTGGTATTTGTTGTGTGGTGTGGATGGTTTATGTCCCGTTGGAGTAGGGATCAAAACAATCGACTCTCCTCTGAAGGGGGACTAGTTCCAGGCCTTGATCATTCACTTAGAAGAGGCACTCAATATCACTTGGATTCCATGGCAGACCCAATTGATAATCCAAATCCAAATCTGCCAAATCCAACTATAAATCAAAATAATCCTCCTCTTGAGGATGAAAATGAAGTTCATAGGAATGTGTTAAACCAACCACGGACTTTACGTGAACATTTACACCCTGAGAGATCAACTTTACCATCTTGTATAGTGTTCCCTGCTCACACGGGGAACATTGATTTTAAACCAGGTGTGATTCAATTAATTCCTAAATTTCATGGCTTAGATTCTGAAAGCCCCTACTTGCACCTCAAGGACTTTGAGGAAGTAATTGCAACGTTACAAGTAAACAATGGCAATAGGGATGTACTTAAGCTTAGGTTATTCTCATTTTCTCTAAAGGATCCCAAAGCATGGCTCAACTCTCTAAGACCTAATACCATCACTTCATGGCAAGCCTTAAGTAGAGAGTTTTTGAAAAAGTTCTTTCCCGAGCACAAAACAAATGCACTAAAACAAGAAATCATGTCATTCTCCCAAAAGGGGAATGAACTATTTTTTCAAGCTTGGGAGCGCTTCAAAGACATTCTAATTACTTGTCCACATCATGGTTATGAACCATGGCACGTGATTGATGCTTTCCGAAAGGGGCTCACCATGGATACCCGTCAGTTCATAGAGATGATGTGTGGTGGAACCTTCCTTGATAAAGATCATAATGAGGCTTGGGATTTTCTAGATATGTTAGCAGAGAATACTCAGACATGGGATGTTTCTGCTAAATCAGACCAAACTAGACCCATTCCTAGAGAGAAAGCGGGAATGTATGTCCTAAGAGAGGAAGACGACCTTAATGCAAAATTCGCTGCATTGGCTAGAAAGGTCGAAGCTTTGGAAATTAGGAAGATTGATATGGTTAAAGCAAACACTTCCTTAGGTAATTTTTGTAGCATTTGTGGTGGTATAGACCATGACACAAAGGATTGTCCAATAATCTCAGTTGTACAAAATATCACGCATGAGCATGATCAAGCAAATGCTATAAATAATTACCAAAGGTCAGTTATGCAACCAATGGAAAACACGTATAATCCAAATTGGCGTAACCATCCTAATCTTAGTTGGAGGAATGGACCACAAATTAATGTGCCCAATGCACCTCAAATGCCTCCACAAAATAACTTCTTTGGGGCACCTAACAATGCACCATATGTGCCCCCACCAAAGCGATCATCTGTGGAGGATACATTGACCACATTCATGAACTCTCAAGCTCAAATGAATCAGTCTCTAATCCAATCAAATCAGGAATTAAAGACAGCTGTGGCTAGGATTGAGACTCAACTAAATGCTAGGGAAAAAGGCACCCTTCCTTCTCAACCTGTGCCAAACCCTCGAAATACACATTTCATTGGAGACTCAAATCCAAGTGAGCTACATCATGAACAAGCTAAGGCCATCATTACCTTGAGAAGTGGAAAAAAGGTCGATAACAAAATAATACAACCGGTAGAAATACTGGAGGATGAGTCACTGTCTCAAGAAAATGATGAACCGGATATTGTTCAAGAGCCGCAACAGCAAAAGAATGAAGAGACTAAGTCATATGAGCCTCCAGTTCCGTTCCCATCTAGACTTCGGAATCCAACTGTCCCCATGAAATATCAAGAGGTGTTGGATGTGCTCCAAAAGGTTACTGTCAATATTCCTCTACTTGATGCCATTAGACAAATTCCATCATATGCTAAATATCTCAAGGATTTGTGCACTGTAAAGAGAAAATTAAATGTGCACAAAAAGGCCTTCTTTATTAAGAAAGTGAGCGCTATCATTCAACAAAGGGTTGTACCCAAATACAAAGACCCGGGAAGTCCCACTATTCCTTGTATTATTGGGAATTTTCAAATTGAACATGCTTTGTTAGATTTGGGTGCAAGTGTCAACTTAGTACCTTATTCGGTTTACAAACAAATGGGGTTAGGCGAGCTTAAACCAACCACGATTACACTCCAACTCGCTGACCGCTCTATTAAGGTACCAAGGGAAATTTTAGAGGACGTGCTAGTCCAAGTGGAGAAATTTTATTTCCCCGTGGATTTTATTGTACTAGACACTGAACCATGTATAAATGCTAGTGCTCAAGTTCCCATAATTTTGGCCGCCCATTCCTAGCAACTTCAAATGCAATCATATCATATATTGCAGGATGATGAACTTGTCTTTTGGTAACATGACTCTAGAGCTAAATATTTTCAATCTATGTAAGCAGCCCATTGATAATAATGAGATCCATGAGTTGAATTTCATGGACTGCTTGATAGAAGAAGAGGAATTAGAACCTAGTCTGACTGAGGAATTGATTCAAGTCATTGGAGACTTGAAAAATTCTGATTTAGAAAAAGTGCTTGCTGAAATTTGTGATGATAATGAGAGCACTACCACCCAGGACATTGGTATGTACCAATGGAGACCGCGCACTCAAATCCTATTTATCGAGGACTCGTGACCTCTGCTATCACCAACCAATGTTCCAAAGCTTGATTTAAAACCACTACCAAATAAGCTTAAGTATGTATACTTAGGTGAAAATAAAACTTATCCTGTGGTGATCTCTTCATTTTTAGACAAGGATCAAGAGATTAAATTGTTGAATGTTCTAAGGGATTACAAAGGAGCCTTGGGCTGGACCATTTCTGACATTAAGGGTATAAGCCCTTCCATATGCACCTATTGGATCCACCACCCATCGGATCCACCTCGATGAAGACGCCAAACCAATTAAACAACCTCAAAGGTGTCTCAATCCAAACATGATGGAAGTTGTAAAAAATGAGGTGATCAAATTATTGGATGTGGGAATCATCTACCCAATATCCAATAGTGTTTGGGTGAGTCCAACTCAAGTAGTCTCAAAGAAATCCGAAATAACTATTGTGCAGAATTTTAATAATGAACTCATACCAACACGTGTCACCACTGGTTGGTGTGTTTGCATTGACTATAGAAAATTGAACCAAGTCACAAAGAAGGACCATTTCCCTCTACCATTCATTGATCAAGTTTTAGAGAGGGTAGCAGGTCACTCCTTTTATAGTTTTCTTGATGGATATTCTGGATATAACCAAATAGAGATAGCCCTAGAAGACCAAGAGAAAACCACGTTCACTTGTCCATTTGGCACGTTTGCTTTCAAACGGATGCCATTTGGATTGTGTAACGCCCCAGCAACTTTCCAACGGTGTATGTTAAGTATTTTTTCAAATATGGTTGGAAAGTTTCTTGAGGTTTTCATGGACGACTTCTCTGTATTTGGGAGT
Source organism: Magnolia sinica (assembly GCF_029962835.1). Taxonomy (NCBI): domain Eukaryota; kingdom Viridiplantae; phylum Streptophyta; class Magnoliopsida; order Magnoliales; family Magnoliaceae; genus Magnolia; species Magnolia sinica. The sequence continues at coordinate 44,705,082 of NC_080590.1, forward strand.
AGTTTTGAGGAATGCCTCAACAATTTATCTCTTGTCTTGTCTAGGTGTGAAGAGAAACACCTTGTCTTAAATTGGGAGAAATGTCATTTCATGGTTCAAAAAGGAATTGTTTTGGGCCATGTTATCTCCAAAAATGGAATCGAGGTAGATCGTTCAAAACTGGACATTATATCTAATCTACCTATCCCCCGAACTGTTAGAAATATTAGATCACTTCTAGGGCATGCTGGTTTCTATAGAAGATTCATCAAGAACTTTAGTGTCATTACTAGACTCTTGACTAATCTTCTTCAAAAGGATGTTTCATTTAAGTGACAGATGAGTATGCAAGTGCTTTTAATAAAATTAAATCATCCTTTACCACCGCACCTATCATACGTCCACCAGATTGGACACTTCCTTTTGAACTAATGTGCGTGCAAGTGATTATGCCATAGGGGGCTGTTTTGGGCTAAAGGAAAGATAAACGCCCTACGTTATTTATTATGCGAGTAGAACTCTAAACTCGGCCTAAGTGAACTACTCAACAACTGAAAAAGAGTTATTTGTAATAGTTTTTGCTTTGGATAAGTTTAGGTCCTACTTGCTGGGATCCAAAGTGGTCATTTTCACGGACCACTCGGCTTTAAAATATTTGCTATCTAAAAAGAATGCAAAGTTGAGATTTTTGAGATGGGTCCTCCTACTCCAAGAATTTAACTTAGAGATAAAAGATAAGAAAAGAGTAGAAAACGTAGTGGCCGATCACCTTTCCAGATTGGTGTTAGATGATTCCACTGAGGAGATGCATATCCAGGACACTTTCCCTGATGAACAATTATTTGCGATCTCCAAATTGCCTTGGTATGCGGATATAGTGAACTATCTTGTAACGGGAAAAATGCCATATCATTGGAAGTCACAAGATAGGAAGCGTTTTGAAACCGAGGTTAGGAACTTCTTCTGGGATGACCCGTATTTATATAAATATGGGACTGATCAAATTTTTAGACGTTGTGTCCCAGAGGATGAAGTTCAAAGTGTTATTTCTTTTTGTCACATGGAAGCATGTGGTGGCCATTTTTCTGCTAAGAAAACCACTGCAAAAATCCTGCAGTGTGGTTTTTACTGGCCCACCATGTTTAAAGACACCCATGCTTTCTGTGTTGCTTGTGATAGATGTCAAAGGTTGGGAAGAGTGTCCCGGCGCAACATGATGCCTTTATCCCCAATTTTACCATTGGAGATTTTTGATTGTTGGGGTATTGATTTTATGGGTCCATTTCCATCTTCTTTTGGATTTCTTTATATATTGGTTGGTGTGGACTATGTTTCAAAGTGGATTGAGGCAGTTCCAAGTAGGACCAATGACAACAAAGTGGTCATACGATTCCTCAAGGAAAATATTTTTGCTAGATTTGGAACTCCAAAGGCCATCATTAGTGATGGCGGGTCTCACTTTTGCAATAGGACATTTGAGGCTTTGATGAAGAAATATGGCATCAAGCATAAAGTGAGCACCCCATACCACCCACAAACGAGTGGGCAAGCTGAGATTTCTAATCGGGAAATCAAACATATTTTAGAGAAAACTATAAGGCCAGATAGGAAGGATTGGTCCCTCAGACTATCCGATGCTTTATGGGCTTATAGGACTGCTTATAAGACCCCGATTGAAATGTCTCCATACAGATTGGTGTATGGGTTGGTCGATTGTGGCTTGTAGACAAAGGGATGAGTAACCAAAAATACAAATATTGGAGGCCTTCCCCAGGTATCTAAATGCTTTTAGATATATTTATGTTGTTTTTAAATGTATTAGGTCGAAATTGATGGAGCAGACCCGGATGTGGGTCGGAGCTATCCAGAGGTTGAGCGGGGGTCCCTGGAAAGTGGGAACCACTGTTATGACCATGATGAAGCTGTCCATTTTCTATGGACAGCATTAGAGTGGCCTGACCATTTGGACAGGCCATGTTTATGTATTAACTCGAAATTGATGGAGCAGACCCGGATGTACGTCAGAGCTATCTGGATGTTGAACGGTGGTCCCTAGAAGGTGGGAACCACTATTATGACCATGATGAAGCTGTCCATTTCCTTAGACAAGGTGGACCAAAAATCAATTTGGAGGCTTCGTACCTAAATTTTAGACATATTATGTTGTTTTATGTATTTGATCGAAATTAATGGACAACCGATGATCTGACGAGCAATCCGGAAGTTGAGCGGGGCTCCCTGGAAAGAGGGAACCGCTATTATGACCATGATGAAGCTGTCCATTTTCTATGACAGTATTAGAGTGGCCTCTGACCATGTTTATGTAATTACTCGAAATTGATGGAGCCGGATGTTGTGAGCTATCTCGATTTGACGGGGTCCCTGAAGTGGGAACCACTTTATGACCATGATGAAGTCCAATTCCTATGGACAACATTGAGGACCATTTGGACAGCCTGTTTATGTATTATCGAAATTAATACCTCAACCTCGGATGCTTAACAGCTATTGGAACCGGGGCTAACCTAAAGAGAACCTATTATGACCATGATAAGCTCCATTTTATGAACCATTGGAAGGGCCTGCCATTTGCATCGGATTCATAAACAAGAATACCCTAAACCTAAACCTATACTTAATCCTAATCTTAACTCCTAACCTAAACCTATACCTAAACCTTAGAAAACCCAAACATAAATCCAATCCCAAACCCGAACCTAAGCCTTAACCTTAAATCGTATTCTCAATTCCCTAAACCTAATAACTAAACCTTAACCTAACTTAACCTAAACCTTAACCTATACCTATAACCTTAACCTAAACCAAAAACCTAACCTAAACCTATAACCTTAACCTAAAACCTAAACCTAAATTCTCAATCCCTATAACCTAAACTATATAACCTAAACTAAAACCTAAACCTATATCCTAAACCTTGAACGCATTCTCAAATCCTATAACCCATAATCTAAACCTAAACTTAAACCTAAACCTATAACCTATAACCTAAACCAAAACCTATAACCTAAACTAAAAGCCAAAACCTATAGCCTAAACCCGAACCCATTCTCAAATCCTATAACATAACTAAACCTAAACTTAAACCTAAACCATAATTCCTAAACCTAAACAAGAACCTAAACCTAAACTCACACCCCAAACTCGATAACCGGGCTCACAAAATTCCCGATCGCGAATCCGGCGCGACAGCCTCGTAGAACCCCATTCTCGGACCCGGCACCCATTCACCGGGTTCCGATCACGGGATCACTACAAGGAGGGTTTCAAATCATCGGTCTGAATCATAATGAGCATAACAAAAGCATAACCCACAAACAATAACCACAAGAACACCACCACAAAATCCACTATGATCAAAACTTTTGAGTACAATGCGATAGAAAGGGAAAATACAATGTAATAAAAGAAACAAAACTCCAGAAGCTCGGCTGCTCGCTCCAATACGGCGAGATAAGGCTGCGACTACGTCCTGGTGTCACCTGCACGCATCAATCATGCATAAGCTTATAGAAAGCTTAGAGGGTGGTGTAAGTGTGTGCGTAATATAAATGTGCTCAAAATACAAGGTCAGAGTGATGCGGAATCATGGTGATGAGCACATGAATGCAATCAGCCGTACCAAGGCTATGCAGTGTAAGATATGAATGCTATCGGCCATAACACAGCCATGCGATGCGAGATGCAACTCAAGCATGCCAATCTTCATCTGAATCCACTCATTCTGGATAATCATCGGGGTTCAATACACTCCAAATGGCACTGTCGCTCTCCTAGCCGCGATCCAAGTGAGCGTAAGAAACCTCACTATCCGCCTGACCAATAGTCTGCCAATACCTATCCGGCACGTCGATAGCGGACCCATTCGTGAGCTGGTCAAACTCAGCCTAGTATTGCCCCCTACCCTCGGGCGAGTAAGGCCACACTCCTTTCCAACCGACTACGACACAGTGGGAGACGCGGCCTCCTGGTATTCGGCCCTCATGCGCTCATATATCCACTCGGTCTAGACGTTGGAGTCATCCTCTGGTACCATCGGGTTTAGGGATTTTCACCCAGGGACGTCTATGGCGCCCGTATGCTAGAACCAAATATTTCCGGTTTTCAATCATGCCATCCACGATGTGTCTGTGGAGGCTAAGGCCCTGATGTCGCTAGGGCATATAGTAACTACAATCACACAAATGCAAGTGCATGAGTCATACTATCAGTCATGCAACAGTCTTATATATATATAAAAAAAAATTTCAACATTTTCAAAATAATATTTTTATATACAAGAATGTGAACATGATATTTTGCGAATTCCAAAGGCAAATTTAATACCTAATCTAGGTTGATAGTAGTCAAAATTGACAACTGAAATTTATAAACTTGAGTTCAATTATCTAATCACTAGTTTAAAGTGAGTTGTAATTTGATACTGAATTCACAATACACCCTAGCTAACTAAGTGAGGAATATGATATGTGAACTAAAATAACAACTTTTGATTCAAACAAGGTTGAATGAACTAGTACCATTGATATATGTTTAAAAGAGAGAATATTAAAGGAAAAAAAAAAGAAGAGAGTGATGAAAAAAAAGAAATTTTTATTATAGAGCATGAATGCAATGACCATAACAATCGTGTCAGTAATCCGGAGTAAGAATACCTAAGTATCCATTACTGTTACCATTACAAGTACGATACCTTAGGTTATGAAGCAAACCCGATGGGAATCTTCATCTAAGGGTGGTCTATAATAATGAGGATATGATGATAAAAGAAGAAATGTCATAAAAAAATGAGATAACTAGAGATTTCATATTCTTGGGATGATTGAAAGGAGTTAGGATAGGGAACATGCATATTTCTCAAAGTTAGACTAGTGTCACGAAGCACCTAAGGATATTGGGTTATAACTATTCTAAATTTTGATTAGGTCTCTGAACTCAAGGATGTAATGGATTAAAAAATTAAGATTCTAGCTAACTTCATATCTAGGGTAAGTATTGTTTTGTTTTGGAATTCATATGATTAATGGAGGCATAATTGTATAAATTTTATAGTGTTGAAATATTTTTCTTATTTTCAATGTTTGTGGGTAACATTTCTGTAAACCTTCACGAGACTATAACTCGTCCACTAGAGGAAACCTAGGGGTTTAAAGGCTTGTTGCATATGCTAAATGCAATCGAGATTACTTGCGAAAGTGGAGTTAGAATTTTATTTTCATTTTAATTTTATTTCTAGAATTAATTTTTATTCTTTTTTTATTTTTCTTCGCTTATTTTGCTCGGGACTAGCAAAATGCTGGTTGGGGGGTGTGTTGAGACTCAAATATTGCATAATTTTGCCCATTTACATCTTGGTTTTATGAACGTGAATCAGCTTAATATTCTATTTTACTCATGTATGTGTTGCAAGGTGAATTTAAGAGCTTGGATTGAAAAAGGGTGTTAAAAAGTAATAATTTGATGCTCAAAAATCACCAAGGCAAGGGATGGATCTTAAGAGATCAAGATTGAAGAATTCACGTGCTAAAGATCCAAGAAAACCAAGCGAGGAATGAAGAGAATCGAAGATTTGAAGTGAAGAATCCTGAAATCGTCCTAAAAAAGTGTATTTTGAAGCTGTGAAGTTTATTTTGGAAAACTGCGCAGCAGGAAGTCTGTTTTAAACGAACTATGCAGCGAGAAGTCTATTTTGGGAAAATACGTATATTTGAGGCGTTTTCTAGGGTTTTCAACTTTGTACGAAGTTTGGAGTTCCCTACTTATAAATAGGGCCTCCTAGGGCATTCTAAAGCATCATTAGAAGCATTCAAGAGCAATATTTAGGGTTTTTTTTAAAGAGTTTTTAGTTTTATTAAAGCTTTATAAGTTGTTTCTTTCCTTTTAGATTTTTTTTATTTGCAATTTTTCTTCTTTCTTTCTTGTTGCTTTTTATTTCTGCAATTTAATTATGTTTTTCTAAGTTCCCTCTAGCCCAAGCTAGAAGGGAAGCACATGGGTTTAATATTTCTTTAAATTATGATGATTGATTATTTTAATGATGAGAATAATGGTGTATGCATATTATTTATTATTTAGGTTTTGTTTTTATCCTCTTTTAAGATCCATATGTTTCCATCATATGAGATTTACATTGATGGATAGGCTTACCCTAGATTAATCAGATTTCCTAGATAGGAGATGTTCTCAACCTGTTATATTTCTTTGATATTCATTATCCTATAGATATTGAATACTTAAAATCACTGGCGCTTGAGAATATATGTCAATGATGCAAATCTATTATTTTCTAATCTTTTATATCATTTATTAAAATATTTAAAGTGTTTTATTTTCCGATTAGGTGACCATAGTGCTCGGATCCTAGTTGTGTTATCCAAGTCATCATGATTTTGGAACATTAATCTATGTGTGGAACTTTGAAGCTTGGGTGTTTTTTTATTCAATTAAATTACATCCATTAAAAAATCCAAAAATCAAATCATCAGTTTAGTTTTTATTCCTTAGATTTTTTTTCATTTGATTTTTTCCTTCTCGCAATTCATCTCCCTGTGGGATCGACCCTGTATTCACAGGATATTACTTATAAACCTCTGCACTTGGAGGCAAGCAATACAGGTAGTGAATAGAAATTGTTGGTCGATTGTGGCTTTTAGACAAAGGGATGAGTAACCAAAAATACAAATATTGGAGGCCTTCCCCAGGTATCCAAATGCTTTTAGATATATTTATGTTGTTTTTAATTATATTAGCTCTAAATTGATAGAGTAGACCCGGATGTGTATCGGAGCTATCCAGATGTTGAGCGGGGGTCCCTAGAAGGTAGGAACCGCTGTTATGACTATGATGAAGCTGTCCATTTCCTATGGACAACATTGGAGTGGCCTAGCCATTTGGACATGCCCGTGTTTATGTATTGGCTCAGAATTGATGGAGCAGACCCGGATGTGCGTCGGAGCTATCCGGAGGTTCGGCGGGGGTCCCTGGAAGGTGGGAACTGCTGTTATAACCATGATGAAGCTGTTCATTTCCTATAGACAACATTGGAGTGGCCTGACCATTTAGACAGGGCCGTGTTTATGTATTTGATCGAAATTAATGGATTAAACCCAGATGTGCGTCGGAGCTATTCGGAAGAGCGGGGTTCACTGGAAAGAGGGAACCACTATTATGACCATGATGAAGCTGTCCATTTTTTATGAACAGCATTGGAAGGGCCTGGCCATTTGCGCCGGATGGCCGTGTTTATATTTGTATTTGCAGGGACCATACCCTTAACCTAAACCAAAACCTATGACCTAAAACCTTAACTTATAACCTAAACCTCAACCTCAACCTTAACCTAAACCTTAACCTAAAACCTAAAACTTAAACCTAAACCTAAAACCTAAATGTATTCTCAAATCCCTAAACCTGAACCTACACTTAATCATAATCTTAGCTCCCTAATCTAAACCTATACCTAAACTTGAAAACCCAAACATAAACCCAATCCCGAACCCGAACCTAAACCTTAACCTTAACCTATTCTCAATTCCCTAAACCTATATCTTATAACCTAAACCTAAACCTAAACCTAAACCTTAACCTATACCTATAACCTTAACGTAAACCTAAACCTTAACCTAAACCTATAACCTTAACCTAAAACCTAAACCTATAACCTAAACCTAAATCAAAACATATAACCAAAACCAAAACCAAAACCTATATCCTAAACCCGAACGCATTCTCAAATCCTATAACCCATAATCTAAACCTAAACCTAAACCTAAACCTATAACCTATAACCTAAACCAAAACCTATAACCTAAACCAAAACCTATAACCTAAACCAAAGCCAAAACCTATAGCTTAAACCCGAACCCATTCTCAAATCCAAAAACCTATAACTTAAACCGTTAACTTATAACCTAAATTAAAACCTATAACTTAAACCAAACCTAAACCTAAAACCTAAACCTATAATCTATAACATAAATCAAAACATATAATCAAAACCAAATCCCAAAACCCAAACCTAAGCCTAAACCTAAAACCTAAACCTATAACCTAAATTCAAATCCCTAAACCTAAACCTAATCCTATAACCTAAACTCAAATCCCTAAACCTTAACTTATAACCTAACCTAAACCTATACTTATAACCTAAAACTATTCTCAAATCCCAAAACCTATAACCTAAACCTAACCTTTCTCCAAACCTATAATATAAACTCAAATCCCTAAACCTAAACCTAGACCTAATCCTATAACCTAAACTCAAATCCCTAAACCTTAACTTATAACCTAACCTAAACCTATACTTATAACCTAAAACTATTCTCAAATCCCAAAACGTATAACCTAAACCTAACCTTTCCCTAAACCTATAACCTAAACTCAATTTCCTAAACTTAAACCTAGACCTAAACCTAAACCTATAGCATAAACTCATATCCCTAAACTTTAACCTATAACATAACTTAAACCTATACTTATAACCTAAAACTATTCCCAAATCCTAAAACCTATAACCTAAACCTAAGCTTTTCCTAAACCTATAAGCTAAACTCAATTCCCTAAAGCTAAACCTACACCTAATCCTAATCTCAACTCCCTAACCTAAACCTAAACATAAACTTGAAAACTCAAACTTAAACCCAATCCCGAACCTGAACCCGATTTCCTAAACCTAAACCATAACCCATTCTCAAATACAAAAACCTATAACCTAAACCAAAACCAAAACCAAAACTTATAACCTAAACCCGAACCCATTCTCAAATCCCAAAACCTATAACCTAAACTAAAACCAAAACCTATAACCTAAATATAAACCTTAACCTAAACCTATAACCTATAACCAAAACCTATAACCTAAACCCGAACCCATTCTCAAATCCCAAAACCTATAACCTAAACCTAAACCTTAACCTAAACCTATAACCTATAACATAAATCAAAACCTAAACCTAAACCTAAAACCTAAACCTATAACCTATAACCTAAATCAAAACCTATTACCTTTCCCTAAACCTTAACCTAAACCTATAACCTATAACCTAAATCAAAACCAAAACTAAACCTAAACCTAAACTTAAACCTATAACCTATAACCTAAACCTAAACCTAAAACCTAATGTATTCTCAAATCCCTAAACCTAAACCTACACCTAATCCTAATCTCAACTCCCTAACCTAAACTTAAACTTAAACTTGAAAACCCAAACCTAAACCCGATCCTGAACCCGAACCCGATTTTCTAAACCTAAACCTTAACCTATAACCTAACCTAAACCTATACTTATAACCTAAACCTATTCTCAAATCCCAAAACCTATAACTATAAACTAAACCTTAACCAAAAACCTATAACCTAACCTAAACCTAAACATATAACCTTAACCTAAACCTAAACCTATAACCTTAACCTTAACATATAATTTTAACCAAAACATATAACCTAAACCTATTCTCAAATCCCGAACCCAATTTCCTAAACCTTAACCTTAACCTATTCTCAATTCGCTAAACCTATAGCTTATAACCTAAACCTATACCTTAACCTAAACCTATAACCTATAACCTAAACATAAACTTAAAACCTAAATGTATTCTCAAATTCCTAAACCTAAACCTACACCTAATCCTAATCTCAACTCCCTAACCTAAACCTAAACCTAAACTTGAAAACCCAAACCTAAACCTGATCCTGAACCCGAACCCGATTTCCTAAACTTAAACCTCAACCTATTCTCAATTTCCTAAACCTTAATCTATAACCTAACCTAAACCTAAATCTATAAACTAAACCTAAACCTATAACCTAAATGTATTCTCAAATCCTTAAACCTAAACCCACACCTAATCCTAATCTCAACTCCTTAACCTAAACCTAAACCTGATCCCGATTTCCTTAACCTAAACATTAACCTATTCTCAATTCCCTAAACCTTTATCTCATAACCTAAACATAAACCTAAACCTAAACCTATAACCTATAACCTTAACTTAAACCTAATCTTAAACCTGTAACCTATAACCTAAACCTAAACCTAAAACCTAAATGTATTCTCAAATCCCTAAACCTAAACCTACACCTAATCCTAATCTCAACTCCTTAACCTAAACCTAAACCTAAACTTGAAAACCCAAACCTAAACCTGATCCTGAACCCGAACCCGATTTCCTAAACCTAAACCTCAACCTATTCTCAATTCCCTAAACCTTAACCTATAACCTAACCTAAACCTAAATCTATAACCTAAACCTAAACCTATAACCTAAGTGTATTCTCAAATCCTTAAACCTAAACCTACACCTAATCCTCAACTCCTTAACCTAAACCTAAACCCGATCCCAAACCCGATCCCGATTTCCTAAACCTAAACATTAACCTATTCTCAATTCCCTAAACCTATATCTTATAACCTAAACCTAAACCTATAACCTATAACCTATAACCTTAACCTAAACCTAAACTTAAACCTGTAACCTATAACCTAAACCTAAACCCAAAACCAAAATGTATTCTCAAATCCGTAAACCTAAACCTACACCTAATCCTAATCTAAACTCCCTAACCTAAACCTAAACCTAAACTTGAAAACCCAAACTTAAACCCGATCCCGAACCCAAACCCGATTTCCTAAACCTAAACCTTAACCTATTGTCAATTCCCTAAACCTATAACTTACAACCTAAACCGAAACCTAAACCTATACCTAAACCTAGACCTAAACCTAAACCTATAACCTATAACCTAAACATAAACCTAAAACCTAAATGTATTCTCAAATCCCTAAACCTAAACCTACACCTAATCCTAATCTCAACTCTCTAACCTAAACCTAAACCTAAACTTGAAAACCCAAACCTAAACCTGATCCTGAACCCGAACCCGATTTCCTAAACCTAAACCTCAACCTATTCTCAATTCCCTAAACCTTAACCTATAACCTAACCTAAACCTAAATCTATAACCTAAACCTACACCTAATCCTAATCTCAACTCCCTAACCTAAACCTAAACCTAAACTTGAAAACCAAAACCTAAACCCGAACCCAATTTCCTAAACCTAAACCTTTACATGTTCTCAATTCCCTAAACCTATAGCTTATAACCTAAACTGAAACCTAAACCTATACCTAAACCTAAACCTAAACCTATAACTTATAACCTAAACATAAACCTAAAACCTAAATGTATTCTCAAATCCCTAAACCAAAACCTACACCTAATCCTAATCTCAACTCCCTAACCTAAACCTAAACCTAAACTTGATAACTCAAATCTAAACCCGATCCTGAACCCGAACCCGATTTCCTAAACCTAAACCTTAACCTATAACCTAACCTATACCTAAATCTATAACCTAAACCTAAACCTAAAACCTAAGTGTATTTTCAAATCCTTAAACCTAAACCTACACCTCATCCTAATCTCAACTCCCTAACCTAAACCTAAACCTAAACTTGAAAACCCAAACCTAAACCCGATCCCGAACCCGAACCCGAACCAGATTTTCTAAACCTAAACATTAACCTATTCTCAATTCCCTAAACCTATATCTTATAACCTAAACCTAAACCTAAACCTAAACCTAAACCTTAACCTAAACCTAAACCTATAACTTTAACATAAACCTAATCCTAAACCTGTAACCTATAACCTAAACCTAAACCTAAACCTAAAACCTAAATGTATTCTCAAATCTTTAAACCTAAACCTACACCTAATCCTAATCTCAACTCCCTAACCTAAACCTAAACTTAAACTTGAAAACCTAAACCTAAACCCGATGCCGAACCCGAACCTGATTTCCTAAACTTAAACCTTAACCTTTTCTCAATTCCCTAATCTATATATTATAACCTAAACCTAAGCCTAAACCTAAGCCTTAACCTAAACCTAAACCTAAACCTAAAGCTGTAACCTATATCCTAAACCTAAACCTAAAACCTAAATGTATTCTAGAATCCCTAAACCTAAACCTATACCTAATCCTAATCTTAACTCCTTAACCTAAACCTAAACCTAAACTTGAAAACCAAAACCTAAACCCGATCCCGAACCCCAACCCAATTTCCTAAACCTAAACCTTAACCTATTCTCAATTCCCTAAACCTATAACTTATAACCTAAACCTAAACCTGTAACCTACACCTAAAACCTAAATGTATTCTTAAATCCCTAAACCTAAACCTACACCTAATCCTAATCTCAACTCCCTAACCTAAACCTAAACTCGATCCCGAACCCGAACCCGATTTCCTAAACCTAAACCTTAACCTATTCTCAATTCCCTAAACCTATTGCTTATAACCTAAACCGAAACCTAAACCAATACCTTAACCTTAACCTAAACCTAAACCTATAACATATAACTTAAACATAAACCTAAAACTTAAATGTATTCTCAAATCCCTAAACCTAAACCTACACATAATCATAATCTCAACTCCCTAACCTAAACCTAAACCTAAACCCGATCCCGAACCCAAACCCGATTTCTTAAACCTAAACCTAAATGTATTCTCAAATCCCTAAACCTAAACCAACACCTAATCCTAATCTCAACTCCCTAACCTAAACCTAGACTTAAACTTGAAAACTTAAACCAAAACCCGATCCCAAACCCGAACCCGATTTCCTAATCCTAAACCTTAACCTATTCTCAATTTCCTAAACCTATAGCTTATAACCTAAACCTAAACCTAAACCTATAACCTATAATCTAAACCTAAACCTAAACCTAAACCTGTAACCTATAACCTAAACCTAAAACTAACACCTAAATGTATTCTCAAATCCCTAAATCTAAACCTACACCTAATCCTAATCTCAACTCCCTAGCCTAAACCTAAACTTGAAAACCCAAACCTAAACCCGATCTCGAACCCGAACCCGATTTCCTATACCTAAACCTTAACCTATTCTCAATTCCCTAAACCTATAGCTTATAACCTATACCTAAACCTAAACCTAAACCTATAACATATAACCTAAACCTAAACCTATAACATATAACCTAAACCTAAACCGAAAACCTAATATATTCTCAAATCCCTAAACCTAAACCTACACCTAATCCTAATCTCAACTCCCTAACCTAAACCTAAACCTAAACTTGAAAATCCAAACCTAAACCTGATCCCGAATCCAAACCCGATTTCCTAAACCTAAACCTTAACCTATTCTCAATTCCCTAAACTTATAGCTTATAACCTAAACCTAAACCTAAACCTAAACTTAAACTTTAACCTAAACCAATAACCTATAAACTAAACCTAAACCTAAACCTAAAACCTAAATGTATTCTCAAATCCCTAAACCTAAACTTACACCTAATCCTAATCTCAACTCCTTAACGTAAACCTAAACCTAAACTTGAAAATCCAAACCTAAACCCGATCCCGAACCCGTACCCAATTTCTTAAACCTAAACATTAACTATTCTCAATTCCCTAAACCTATAGCTTATGACCTAAATCTAAAGCTTAACCTAAACCTAAACCTAAACCTATAACCTATAACCTAAACCTAAACCTAAAACCTAAATGTATTCTTAAATCCCTAAACCTAAACCTACACCTAATCCTAATCTCAACTCCCTAACCTAAACCTAAACCTAAACTTGAAAACCCAAACCTAAACCCGATCCCGAACCCGAACCCGATTTCCTAAACCTAAACCTATAACCTAAACATAAGCCTAAAACCTAAACCTAAACCTAAAATCGAAATGTATTCTCAAATCCCTAAACCTAAACCTACACCTAATCCTAATTTCAACTCCCTAACCTAAACCTAAACCTAAACTTGAAAAATCAAACCTAAACTCGATCCTGAACCCAAACCCGATTTCCTAAACCTAAACCTTAACCTATAACCTAACATAAACCTAAACCTATTACCTGCACTTATAACCTAAACTTATAACCTAAACATAAGCCTAAAACCTAAACCTAAACCTAAAATCAAAATGTATTCTCAAATCCTTGAACCTAAACCTACACCTAATCCTAATCTCAACTCCCTAACCTAAACTTAAACCTAAACTTGATAACCCAAACCTAAACCTGATTCCGAACTCAGACCCGATTTCCTAAACCTAAACCTTAACCTTAAGCTATTCTCAATTCCCTAAAGCTATAACTTATTTACTATAACTTATAACTAAAACCTAAACCTTAACTTAAACCTAGAACCTAAGCCTAAACCTTAACCTAAACCTAAACCAAAACCTGTAACCTATAACCTATAACCTAAACTTATAACCTAAAACTGAATCCTAAACCTAAACCTAAATCTATTTTAATAATCAGTTTTATTTTTAAAAAGTGCCCACTTTTTTGGAAGAAGTTTATGCAATTCTTCATGATTCTGAATTATAATGTTTTGTTAGGTAAAAGACATAAAAAGAAAATTGTTGCTGATTTTTTTTTCTTTTTTTATTTATGATGTTAAACTTATATGTATTTATGTGTGGATGAATGTAATGTGGATAAGATTGCTTGTGTATGGATGGATATAGTTTATGTTTGGATGAATGTAGTTTATGTTGGATTTACGTAGTTTGGGTTGTTTAGATTGATGTGAATGTGAATATGATGAAATATATTATATAACAGGTGTATATTAAGAAGAATACGATGAAATATATTGTAACAGGTGTATATTGACCCTCATAAAAAGGATGGTCTATGACAGTCCTTTTTAAGGATGGTCTATGACCGTCCTTTTAAAGGACGGTCTATGGCCGTCTTTTGAAGGCCCATAAGAGACGGTCCATGATAGTCCTTTTTAAGGACGGTCTATGACCGTCTTTTTAAAGGACGGTCTATGGTTGTCTTTTGAAGGCTTATCAGAGACGGTCTACGATAGTCCTTTTTAAGGACGGTCCATGACCGTCCTTTTAAAGGATGGTCTATGGCCATCCTTTGAAGGCTTATCAGAGATGGTCTACGACAGTCTTTTTTAAGGATAGTCCATGACCGTCCTTTTAAAGGACGGTCGATGGCCATCCTTTAAAGACTTATAAGAGACAACCGAGACCGTCCTTTTTTAGGACGGTCCATGACCGTCTTTTTTTTGTCAATAAAAATGACGGTTTTCGACCGTCCTTTAAGTAATATGACACATCAAAATTTGACGGCCCTTGCGACGGTCCATGACCATCCTTTTTGGGTCATTTGAGACGGTTTTGGACCGTTCTTTTTTCACAGTTTTGGCGTAGTGATATATATATATATATATATATATATATATATATATATATATATATATATATATATATATATATATATATATATATATATATATATATATATATAACTATGGTATTCAAACTTGTGTGAGGTTATCTCATTAGAGCTTGTTAGCTCACCCTTCCAAGGAATCTTTTCACGTTCAAACTTGGAGTATTACGCATTCAAAGGATATTATTAACTTTTTCTGTATTTAGATATTTTAGGATATAGTTTAGTTTAATTCCAAATATTACTTGATGTAATCAAACATTATTTTATAGCTATTATTTAGTTTAATAAAGTAGTTAATGTGGATTGAATAGTTGGACTTCGGATTATTAGCCAATGATGATTATTCTTCCTTTCTTTCATAAACAAATGTTTATTTTATATTTTGTATGGAATGTATGTGATGTATGTAAGTGATATCAATGATGTGAGGGCTGTGCTCTCGATATCCAGGTCATGAGTAGTACTAATCGAGTATCAGATTTATAGGTGTAATATGTTGGTATTAGAGTTTATGTTTAGAATTAAATTGAAGACCTAGGGGTAATTTGAATAAGAAACTTTCAATTGAGATGCATATTCATGATAATAACTTAGGATATTCAATTTCACATATAGTATTTCACTTAGATAAGAATACCTTTTTTGTATAACGAAACCTGTTTAACTAATCATAGAGATAATGGTAGGGCCCAATACAGGCCACCGAGCAGTATCAAAAACACACAAACCTAAAGTCGCCAAAAAGGGACCCCGCTATAGATGAAATACTTAAAGCTCCACACCAACTACAACCCCTACAAGCAATTAGGTCATTTTAGGGAGCATTATTTACACATAATAGGGGTCACATTTTTGTTGATTTAGGAAGCGCAATTTACATGTAGTAGGGCCAGGGTTGCAATTGGGTCTTTTCAGGGTTCACAGTTTTCACATTTTAGGGATCGCGGTTGGTATGTGGGACCTACTATGTAGCCTTGGGTCACCGTTATGGAACCCACTGTGATGTTCCTGTCCCATCCACGCCATCCACCCATTTTGGCATTTAAGGTTAGGGGTCATTGTTATGATGTTGTAAAGGTTGCAGATAGTACATTGTAGGGGTCGTTTGTAGCACCCCTTACTCTTTAGTACTGGGGTGTTACCATTGTAATGTGACTCGGCACGTGTGTGAGTGTACACATGACTTACATGATACACGTACTCACGTATAAACAAAACTTGGAAATTTTAGAAGTTAGGTATAAGATATTCTATTCTTAGAAACCTAACCTATACGAAATCTCGTATGACTCAAAGTAACCGTGGGCCAATCAGTGTACATTGAAACGGAAGAGGATTGCGTACTGAGTAACTCAGTACACTAAGCGTACTGAGTAAACTATGTTGGGTCCACCGTGATTTATGTATTTTATCAACTCCGTCCATCCATTTTAACAGATAATTTTAGGACCTGAGCCTAAAAACAAAGCATATCTAAACCTCAACTGGATCACACCATAGGAAACAGTGTCAATTGAACATTTACCATTGAACATTTCTTGGGGGCCACAGAAGTTTTGGATCAAGCTTGTATTTTTATTTTTACTTTCCCTTCATCCATGTCTGTGTGATCTTATGAACAGTTTGGATGAGAAATAAACATCATTGTGGGCCCTAGAAAGGTTTCAACGATGGAAGTCATTATTCCAACTGTTTCCTATTGTAATATCCCAAGTAAATTTTGGTGGTATAATTTATTTATTTATTTATTGGGTTGTTCATTTTTTAAAAGAATTCTCCTATAAATATTAAAACTTGATACTAGTAACTATGATAGGAGAACACTTTCCTTGGGTGAACCCTACATCACATTGTCATATATCCCTTATAACTTTTTAACCACTCATTCAATTGATAAACTATCCGTACACTTACTTATTCATATTTTAAGGAACCTAACCACCTGTTTAATTTTTTCAATTTGAAATTCTAAATATTTTTTTATAAATCAAGGGTCACAATTGCATAAGTCCACTTAACCAAATTCCTAACTTTTAGATTATGATATAATTTTCATAACTAAGATTCTTATCAGGTTAGATTTCATTAAACGTGATCATACATATCACAGGACCAATACCATAATTATAATTCAAATGGTATATATTAAAAACGAAATATATCTTTTAAATATTTTGTCCGATCGTAAAACCCTCTGTACATTTACCTTGAAATCACTAGATATATATTACATTCCATCTATAGGATTTTTGGACATCTCTATCATACCAAATAAAATGTCATATGATCAGATCCACCCATTTTTGGGACCCAAACAAATAGTTCAACATGACTATTATGATTCTTATATTTTTCTATAGAAACCATACCAATGAATTAAGATTCTAACAACTACAACTTGATCAATTTGGGTGCCAAGTAATCCCAGGATAAATACCCACATGTACAGACCTTTCTCAAAAACTAACCTTCTGGACATTTTGTAAATGGCTATATGAGAATTCCAATCATCTATTTTGTTTTCCAAAAATGTCCATCCAGTGGGTACTTACTAAAATTTGATGGTAGAGATCACCCATGTTCAGTGACCCAATTAGAAAATTGAATTCATCATTACGTAACGCTTAAAAACCCTTAACTGGGAATTCGTTCATTTAAGTTAAATCTTCAAAATGCAAGGTCCATCATCGTTCCAAAACATCTAAGAGTGTAGATGCCCATGCACATAGACTATTCTTAAAACCATATTTGCATATGCCCATTTATATCCGAACTTATACCAAGACCTATTCACCTAATTTAAACCAAAATTCCTTAATTTCTACACTTAGATCCATTATCTCACCATCCATTGCAAATATGGATCATAACTCTCAAGTGGTCCATCTAAAAACTAACATTAATGGTTCATCATGAAGATCTTGTTATGCCCAACGCTCTTATCAGTTGGTTCTGAGAAAATATCTCTTACGAGACAATTAGACCCACAAATCAATGGTGATCTAGGCTTAGAAAGTTAGTTCCGATTTTATATTTTAAAAGAATGTGTGTACACTTATATATATTATTTCACCCTGTACATCACACAACAAACTCTTATACTTTAAACCATCCATGAAACCATCTGTACACAGACTTTGTCTCCTGTCAAGGAACCTAGTGGACCATACACTTCTCATTTACAAAATCATCCAACCGCTCATCATTCATTTTTCGTTATTATCATAGATCGTCTTATCTATTCAATCGATCATCGAACCAACGGTACACATTATACAACTTCGAAAATCATAAAACCTTACTGGTTTAGTTTTAGCGTGAGGGGTCATATTTCATATCAAATATGTGGTTCATACCAAACTTTGGAAATTTTCAATATATATGAAATCCATAACTCACTTGCGTTTTATCCAGCAAAGAAAAAAAAACGTGAAGATGAAAAATCACGTGTGAAACCTCCCATGCATTAACATAAAGTGGGACCCACCTTTTAATATAAAAGAGAAGAGGGGAGACGTAAGTGACATCTCACTACCAAGCAGAGGAGAGAGAGAGAGAGAGAGAGAGAGAGAGAGAGAGATGAAGAAAGAACGGAGGAAAGAGAAAAAGGAAATATATATATATATATACTTTTTCTTTTTATAAAAAATGTGAGTATCTCTCACTTGATAATTATATATATATAATTATATTATATATATATATATATATATATTTATATATATATATATATATATATATATATATACACACACACACACACACATATATTTGTTTGTTCTTTTATGCTTATAATTAATCTTTGCCATCTTAGATTATTTTTCTTTAATGTAATTACTTACCATGCTTCCTAAAAATGATCTTTAATTTTTAAACTTTTTTATTACATTGGTTGTCATTATTTTAATATGCCTTAATTCGAATTTTATATTGTCTTATTATTAATCGTACATTAAAAATTTATTTTTTACATTTTAAATTTGTTGTTAGAATTATTGCAGAAATCTTGAGTTTATATATAAATTTCTAAATTCTTAGATGTAATAAAGTACGTTGCGTGTTTATTATTATTATTTCTTTTCTTTACGTGGAACTTTAATCAAGATCTAATATATTACATTACATGTTTATTTTTTATAGAACTTTAATCATGTAAGGACAATTTACATTGATTGGAAATTTTATTTTTAGTTCGATAAATTATATACACAGTATTATAAATTGATCGAAGAATAGCAACCATTGAAGATTTTTTGAAATACTTGATTAATGGAATATTAAAATCATGCATCATTAAAATAGTTATAAAACACCAGAAAATAGGTGGGGCGATCAAGTCCTCTGGGTTGAAAATTCCTAAAGCGTAAATAGGTGGGGCGATCAAGACCCTTGGGTTGAAAGTCCCAGAAACCCAATTGGTACCCTTTTGGAACCTCTACCGTACCCTTTGAGTGGGTGAGCATGTCAGGATTGCAAAAGGTTCCCACTGCCAGGTTCGGTAGGGTAGTAGTCTGACCAGCTAACGTACAAATGGGTCCCTCACCAAGTGCCCTTTGGATGGGTGAGCATGTCATGCAAGAGGTTCCCATTGCCAGGCTAGGTGTTGTATTGGTGAGGGTGTTGGCCAACTGGTATAAACTGGCCCTGGTATTAAAAAGAATAAACTGCACATGTTATTATGGAGTATAGTATATGTTGATTTCATTCACTCATTTTTCTTTGAATTTACATGGAAACATTTTGTTTATTAAATCTCCTCATTTGTTATTTTGCCCAAATATGTATTGTATTTTTATACAGTTTTATTCATATTACATGAGATTATTTTGAAACCTGGGTTGAGATTACTCACTAGGCTTCGCAGCTTACCCTGTTGGGATTTTAAAATTTCAGGATTGGGATCACATGGAGGAGCTTAAAGAGATTTTCTTTTATTTATTTTTGTTTCTTTACCATTTTCTAAATAAGTGTAATGAACATTTGGTAAGACAGCATTATGATGACATGTGTTTGATGGTAATCTTGAATAGTCAGAACATGAACATGTTATTCTTCTTTAAATAAATGTTCGATTATAAAATTTTTGAATTGTTATATTTTATGAGTGATATCATTTTGTCAATATATGTGTGGATTATGAAGTGTAAACATACAAAACATAAGTCATGCCTGCGGGTATGGAATCGAGGTCGAACATACCCAGGTGCCGGATTTCGGGGCGTGACACCTATGGTATGGTCTACTTGATCTTTGGGTATGCTTAAATTTTGGTCTCAACCCCTAAAATAATATGGAAAAATGGATGGACGGCTTGGATAGACTAGATACATTCACGGTGGGCCCAACAGAGTTTACTCAGTACGATAAGTGCGTAAAATCCGATTTCCATTGAAACTCACAAGTAATCAAACCTACAACTATTAATGGGTGATCCATCAGGCTATCGGACTTGCAAAAAAAAAAAAAACCATTGCTAAAACTGATCCAAAATAGGTTTGGAACCCTTATAATGATTGATAGGTAGATCTGACCACGGATAGTGAACGAGGATCAATCCGACCAAGGGGATAACATTGGTCCAAAGAACAAGCCATCCATCAATCAATTTCCAAGATGGACCATCACACCACCAGAGAAATGTACTTTAGGATTTCAATCACCTTGATAGATAGATCTAATTAACCATCCATTATCAAGATCTAACTCTAGATCATCAAGTTTGTTATCCATCAAGCCGCAAGACCAAGGATTTATAATCAAGTTTCCCCTAAATTAGGTTGGGAACTCCAAGGATCAGTAATAATCAGGCTTGGAATTGATCTGACCATAGAATGGTCAAGAATTGCCAATAAGGCTTGAGATTCAATTCACTTGGTGTGGCTCATCTGAGCTTTAGATCAGCCCCATTCTTGGATTAATGGCCTTTTATAGGTCGATGAATCAAATGTATGGAGTGGATTGGTTCAAACAATACAATGAACCCCACGTTTAGGATTACAAGTGCACAAGGGGGTGTGCACCAGTTGTGCACCGGACCAGGAAACCTTGTTAATCGGGTTTGACCAAAAAAAAAAGAGAGAGAGGGAGGTTTCCTCCTCTCTTTTGAGAGTTTCCCGCCCAGGGCAGAAATCAAACAAGCACCGCTCGTTACAATGAGGTGTGGTCCACCACCTATGATCAGAGGACCGATCTGGAACGTCCATCGTGATCGGACAACAAATCTGATCGGGACCACACAGTCTAAACACTTTCATGCAAACACACATGGCCCCAAACAGAGAGGCGCGGGCGACTCATTTCCAAAAATGGATTTTTCTTTCCATTTCTCCCTGCCACGCTGGCGATCCGTACAAGCTCCTCCCCCCTAAATCTTAGCCACTCGGTCGAGATCATCCCAGTCCCTCATTCAGTGCCGCGGAAGGAAGGACTCCCTGCAGCGCGACGAAAGGTGGAGAGATGCCTTCCTCTTCGGGCGTTGTAAGCTAGAGCGATCTGGGCTCTTACTGGGGTTTAATCTGACCATTCCGAACGTCCGACCTAGGGCAGCAACAGCCCTGGCCGTTAGGGCTAGCAACACCACGATAAATCCTCCTTCCGCACGATAAGAGTCCGCGGCGGAATTTCTCACGAGTGGCTGTATAAGAGTGATCTCTGATGGGATTCCTGGGCCTCATAGTGACCAGTGGACACATCCGGTCCGTTCAGAAGCAACAGATCATCGGATGGGACCGTAAACTCAAAAACTCCATGGACAGGTGCATCGTCTTCTCCGATCGGCCGTAGAATCCATCACAATGATGTGGGCCCCACTGACAAATCTAAGGAACTCATTCGGTAGGCCCTAGTGGTGGGAGTCTATCCCGTGTATTAGATTAACACCATGTAGGGGATTAACGCTTTCAAAACCCCCATAGCTTCAGTGACCGTTGAAGCTTAAAACGGCACTGGTTAGAGCAATCGTGGGCAGCCCTATCCCTTTATAAGGGCGCGATCGTCTCGAGATTTCTACCTAGATTCTAGGAGGGAGGTAGGGGGAGAGAGAGAGAGAGAGAGAGAGAGAGAGAGAGAGAGAGAGAGAGAATCGTTGTCGCTGACTCGGTGCCGCACTGCATCGAGTCGGTCCAGTCGACTTGGGCTGGGCTGAGTCAGGGCGAGGCAGAGGCTCTGTGCTAGGAGGGAAACAGAGGAAGAGAAAGAGAGAAAGAGAGGGTGAGAGAGCCCTGAGTTCAACAGGACTCGACTCGGTTCGAACTCGAGTCAACTTCCTGACTCGCTGGGCGAGCTGCGGTTATGGGCTGTTGAACTGCCGAGTGGACTCAGCCAGACCTGCAACGTGAGGTGTGCTCTGCTGAGTTCGAGCAGACCAAGTCCTCCGCTCATGCCAGAAAGACCTCGGAAGCTGGTTGGCTCTATCCATTGGTCATGCTTCAGCAAGCGAGTCGAAGCAGGCCGGTATGGTTACAGCGGGAGCATCTGCTACACCTAGTCGCTGAGTCATAGCACTAATGTCATGCCCTAGACTCGGTAACCGGATTCACAAGGAACCCGATGGCCGGTTCTAGCCGCAACAGCCTCCGTAGTACCCCATTCTCGGCTCCTGAAGCAGGTTCCGATCGTGGGATCCTACAAGGAGGATTTCCATAACAATATAACCATTTCCAATACGAGCATACCCAAGATCATAACAAGTAAATCTGATAATAAAAAAAGGCACATATCACAAAATCCACTATGAATTTGAACTTTTACAAGTTAACATAAGGTCCAAAAGGACATGCATAAGATAATAGAAGAAAGAAAGGAGGGATGAAATACTGGGTCCTCAAGCTCAGCTCTAATCCAAACTCTGCCACTGCGACACCTGCCTAGGATCTCCTGCACGCATCAATCGTGCATAAGCTTAGAGGGTGGTGTAAGTGTGTGATAATAGTGCACAGAAGAAAAATAGGAGATACAGGAAGGAGACATGCTCAATGAGAATATCACTAGCCTTACCAAGGCTTATCATGAATATGATGCAATGAGTACTGGACGCCATACCAAGGCAATGCATGAAAGGGCTTATATAACCAATACTAATGCGATGCAAGTAATGCCAGTGCTCATAATTAAACCGTATGTCAAGTATATTTTCAATCATAAGGAAATCATCGGGGTCCATTACACTGCTGGATGACTGCCGCTCTACAGACCCCGCACAGTCAAACGAGCGTAAGAGACCTCACTACCCGCCTGTGGACAACCAATCACCAGCAAGGCCTGACAGTAGCGGACCCATTCACGAGCTGGTCAGACTCAGCCTAGCAATGCCCTCTTACATCAGGCGAGTAAGGCCACACCCCTATCCAACCGACTACACAACAGTGGGAGTCGCGGCCTAATGGTATAAGGCCCTCATGTGCTCATATATTCCACCCGGTCACGAGGTTGAAGCAGATCCTTGGTACCATGAAAGTTTTGAGAATTTCACCCATGGGCATCCTATGCACCCGGTATGCTCAAGTAACATTTCCGATGTCCAAACATGGTCATACACGATGTATCTGTGGAGGCTACAACCCTGATGAAGAAAGGGTGATAATGCTCATATATTATGCAATGCCAGATGCATGAATCACACAATCAACTATGCATCAATTCCAAGCATCCAACATGCTCAAGAGGGAATATTACGTCCCTCGGGAAGACAGCATGCAATGCCCAATGGCACAATCATAACCACACACACAGTGTCATCCAAGCATACAATGATGCACATGGGCCATGAAGATGGGTCTAGGCGCATCATGCGGCGATATACAAAGTAAATTACATTCCTCCTATCCAAGAAGGAACCAAGACTAGGTACTTAGACAATATCCATAAGGAATCCCACCTCTAGTGGGGGCCCATTTACCTGGGGTAGCCCACGAGATTAAGCATACAACTACGGGTCTAAGTAATATAGAAATGAGCCTAGCAACTGTCTAAGATAAGTATCCAATCACTCTTAAATACAACCGGACCTAGAGGGGTCCATAATGGGGACATTTAACTACCTTTCCCCAAAAAGGTATATCTACCATGAACTATATGGATAAAAGGCCCAAGGCCTACATTTAAGATAAAAATAAAAGTAACCACATACATATATTCCTCATAATAGGCCATAAAAAGATATAATATCACTTTTAACAACATGGGCTCTAAGAGGGGAATTAAGGCCCAAGGCCCAATTCCCAATGGCCATAGAATCCATGCATTAAGTTGGACTTGGTGGGCAGCCCGCGTACACAATATATGGCCCAAAAATAGGTTTAAGTTTGGATGAAATGGGCCCCACTACATCAGCCCAATAACTAGCAATTTAAGTGGGCAACCGAGGGCCCAATACTATCCTTACCTCAACTCAGAAGTCCATCAAAATGGTGGAAGTCGGCCCAATGTATGGTTGGGCCAAGCTGGGATGTCCCTACCCAATCTGGGCTTACTGGATGTCCCAAAATTCTAATCTTAAGATGGGGTCCTCATAAGATCACTAAAAGTGACCCAAAAGAATGCACTGATTAAGCCCAAAGATTATAAGAAAGCATAAGCATGTAACACGTACACAAGTTCTCAATATGGTGAGCCCCACAGCCAAATAAAGTTGTAACCATAAAATTACACATCGAAGGCCTTTTGATAAACTTTTGGCCCATTTGACTTACTGGGCCTGCTAAGGTCCAAAAATTAGTTGAGTATGTGGAAATAATCTCATGAAGGCCAATTATACTCATTGGGGGACCCCACCAGATGGAGAGTGTGTATATATCATGAAAAGATCAAGTGGGCCTGCTACTGGATTGTGAGTCCAGCAGTAACCCAAGGCAGAGAGTGCTTCCACAATCGGGCGATCCAAGGCTTGGACGGCCTGGATCAAACATGCATTAAGGTAGGTTCCACATACATGCACATTGAGCCTTAAATAAATGGCCTAAGGTCTATGGTGGACCTTTAACCACTCATAGAGAAACCTATGAGCTTACCTTAGGATCACCCAGGAGGACATCCAATCTCAACTAGTTTCCAAGAGATAGCTCACCACTACCCATATAATGAAAGATCTAAGGCCTAAGCAATGTGTGGACTAGTAGGCCATACACCAAGCCCAACTCATAGCCCATATAGTGGGCCCTCAAGTAAGGTTTGGGCCCAACCACAAAGGTCATAATTTTACATATTGTGGTGGGCTTCATAGGCAGCCCAGTAATTCATTTACATGGGCAAGTTTCACATTTAACACAAGTGAGTTGGGCCTCACTTTTGGCCTAAGTACAGGGTCAGTTTAGTGGGCAGCCAAGGGCCCGACTTCTTGTGTATCATTGCCCCTAAGCCCATCACAATAGATAGGAGAGTATAGGCCCAAGATCAATGGGCCTATCCAAAAGAACTGAGTCCACAAGGCCTACTTGCTAACACAAACATGCATATACTATATCACATAATGGGCCCTAAAGAAATGGCCCAAAACAAAAGTCATCCAATTCATACATTATGGTGGGCTTGAGGGCAGCCCATAAACCCAAGAATACACATAGGCAAGGCCTATACTGACAGTGTGGGCCTTGCCACATCAGCCCAAAGACTTAGCAAGATCCTCCACAATATACATTTATGTGGGCCCTGCAAGTCAACCCATAATTAAGCATTTCATGAGGGCATCATGGCTAATAAATACACACGGTCAGCCTGTAGATGGCCCGTTGGGCCCGTGAAACAATAAGGTCAGGCCCTGCACGATCTTGGGCTCAAGAAATAGGTTTCCAGCCCATTGGGCCTATAAACTACCAAAAATCTGGTTAAGGCTAACCCCCAACATCACCACAAAGGTGGGCCTTAAGAGGAACTAATTATGCCCAAAAATGTCTATGGAAATAAGGCAAGGAGTGTGTGCAATACTCCCTTAAATCTGGTGGGCCACAACAGCTCCAAAACAATCAACTATGGAGCAAATTTGGGCCCCTTACTGGAATTCCAGCCCACCCACTTCCTGGGCCTGCTGGAATCCAGAAATTTATGTAATTCAGATGGGTTACTAGCCAATGGTGACCCACACATATCACAGTGGGTCCCACCAGATGAGAGGGGAATGCATAATACACATTAGAAGTGGGCCATGCCGGTGGAATACAGGCCCAGCAACAGCCCAAGGTAGGGGCGTCCCGTGGTGGGTAGTCCTATGGGCCTGAGTATCTGGCCCAAAACTGACCCAAGTTTGCAGGCCACACCACGGTCAGTACAGGGTCCTGATGGCCATAAAAATTTATAATATGGTCCTCCCATAGTTGGATCACGAGCTCTCAAAATTTTGTGATTTTTGGATGGTCAGAAGTATTTTAATTAATTTAAATAAAACAGACCATCAAGAAAATCTGGTGAATCGGGACACCTGAACGTGGTGAGCTAGTCCAGCACTTGCCACGGTGTGCACGGGGCTCTATTAGCCCCAAAAATTTGTAGGTGAGTCCCACCATAGGTGAAACACATCCCTATAAATTTTCATGATTTTAGGATACTCAAAAGTATTTAAATTAATTTAAAGAATACAATCTATCCAGGGTGAAATATTGCTGGAATATAACTGTCCTGAATTTAGGCCATCCAATGGGTGGGTTTTGGGCCTCCAAAATTCTTGAAATATGTACCTAAGGTTCCTCATCAATTATAAAACAATTTGGAATCCAGAAATATTGCCCACCTTCTTAGAAATTATTTTTTTTAATATTATTTTTATGGGACTATGCTGCTGGACTGCACAGCAGAAATTTCTGGCAGTCTAGTATGTTGGCCCACCCTTTTGGATGCCCAAATAGGATTCCTTGGCCCTGAAATTGTGTGGATAAGTCCTAACATGGGTGGAACACCTCCCTACAAAAATTTAGGATTTTTGGGATAGTAAAAATATTTTATTTAACTCATACAATTTATGGACAACAAGGTCCAGATTTTTATTTTCCTGCAGCAGCAATGCTGCTGTCCTTGACTTTAGCACCCCATTTGAGTGGGCCCAGGTCTATGTAAATTTAGAAAAATGCTAGGCTAACCTTCCTATACAAGTATACAGTAAGGTGGGGTCCACAAAGGTGGCCCACCATTTCAAAATCAGGCTGATATTTATGATTTTTCAGCAAATAGTGTGGCTGGACAGTCCAGAAAAATCTGGACCGCCCACCCTCCTTGGCCCACCCTTTTGGGTGATCAAATAGGGACATTTGAAGGTGAGGTTTAGCATACTTTTAGGTGGGGTCCACACCTCAAAGAGAAGTCTAAGAAATCAGGAAAAAGGAGACCACAAACAAGGCCTACAACCCATACATTACAGCATAAAAAAAATTCCAGCAATCTGGACAGCAACATGTTGCTGTCTAGATCAGCCCAAAAAAATTAATAAATGGGAAATAAATCATAGATTCCACAAGGTGGGGTCCACCCTGATGTGTCACACAACTCCCAGGCCCAGCCCCTCCCCAAGAAAATCCATAAAATCAGGCCCAAAGGCTTTCCAAATCAAGCAGCAAAACTAGGCAGCACAGTTGGGCCTGGGTGTCCAACAACTTGGGCCTGGATGTCCCAAAAATTTAAAAATTCTGGTTGCATGGCACATCAGGTGGGCCACATAATCATTACATCCAAACCACAGAAAGTGGAGAAGAGAAGAAGAAAGGAAATCTCATCAAGATGGGGTCCATGGAGAATGGCCCCATCAAGATCACATGCATGCAAGTGATGGCTAAAAAGACCTTATCCAAGGAGTGGTGGACCTTCACCATTGATGTGGTGAGTCCTACACTCTCCATATGAAGCAACAAAAGATCTATGACAATAAGAACCATGCAATCTATCCTACATGCTCACCCACTTGTTGGATCTTCAAGATTCTTCAACCACCATGCTCCTTAAGCTTCAAGGAAGGAGGTTCAATGGTGATGATGGATCTTTGATGGTTAGATCTAGGGGGAAAGAAGAGGAAAGAGGGCTAGAAAAGTTCAGCAATGGAGGACATTGGAGGGCATTTGTAAAGAGGAGAAGAGAGAAATGAAGAAAGAGAGAGGGAGATGAGAGAGTTTCTAAAGTTGAAATGATTACTTTCTTAAAAAAACATGAGTTTTAAAAAGAGAAAATAATCATTGCTCATGGGATAGGGTGGCTCATCATTGCCTAGAGAAGCTAATCTCATCATGGTTTTCTTGAGAAAAAAAGCCATCATTGCTAGGCTAAAGGTGGCTTACATGGGGAATAATGTACATGGGGAAATGTGCAATCAGGTGGGTCCCACCAAAAATGCAATCAACGGTCCAAATAATGCGCAGCCCATAACTTTTGATGAACACGCTGGATTTATGCATGAGACGCGGTGCTGGAACCGTGACGACGATGCGGTCGCAATGGCATAAGTCTTCGGTCAATCCGAGTCGGGTCTACATGACCAAACTCAAGGGTGACCGCAATCACTATCCGAAGGTCGTGGGTCGCCGAAATTTGACCAGTAGGACTGCGGGACCAAAATACACGAGATGCATACTCACACACACACATGCACACATGCGAACTCAGGT
This sequence comes from Magnolia sinica, assembly GCF_029962835.1. Classification (NCBI taxonomy): domain Eukaryota; kingdom Viridiplantae; phylum Streptophyta; class Magnoliopsida; order Magnoliales; family Magnoliaceae; genus Magnolia; species Magnolia sinica. The sequence continues at coordinate 44,733,898 of NC_080590.1, forward strand.
CAGGTCTCACAACTAATTCGGTGGGTGTGATTTAAGTTCCAGATTGTTGAAGATTGAGCCATCTTTAGGACAAACTGTTGAAACTACCCAGAAAACTGCCAGCAAGTCCTTTACCCGCGGTCAGCTAACAGCCAATAAAGCCTTGGTTGGTAAAGGCTTTACTGGCGGTCAAAACCTTTACTGACAGTTGTACAGGCCGCCACTATATTGTTGAAAGCTACGAATAAAATTCGTAGCTAAATATGAGTTGCCACAGTACGACCGCAGCTATTGGTACCTTAGCTCTTTAAAAATTTGCTACGGATTAAATGCGTAGCTATAGAAGTTATGGCCATGACAATCCATAGCCATAAAGGAAATCTTTCTTATCAAAAAGTTTAAAAAAAAAAACAAAAGAAAAGAAAAGGTGACCCACATGTATCCTAGTTTTTTTTTTGTTTTTTTTAATTTTTTATTACACCAGTCTAAACAGCTAACATAACTTGGTTAATGTCAATGATCTCCTCGTTGCCAATGATTGTCATTGTTTTTAAGGGACTGGTTTCTTCTGTCGATCTTTGCTGAGTTGTGTAGCAGTAAAAGGCATCAGCACTAGTTAGCAGTTAAAATTAACTCACACTCCAAATCACCATTCATTGTGTTCTGAGTGGCTGTGACATGTAAAACACAGATCTGTCTTGAATTTACCTTGACATAATATAATAATGGCAGAGAAGAGGAAGTGTGCCAGTGTCAGCTGTTTGATGATAAAGCAGGGAATTTGTAAGACAATTAGAAACACTACATACACACACGAAAACAAAAAAGAAAAGATTCAAGGTCTAAGTCAAAAAATAGACAAAAAACAAAACAAAAATATAACTTTTTTCTAGAGTAATACTCTGACCATTGATTTTGGAGAAGTGGGGTCCATGTAGATAATCTAAACTGCTGATCTAATGGACCAATAGTGGATGGGACCGGACCAAACTCACTTTTTGCTATTCTAGGGGAAAATAAACTAGGTAACCTTTAAAACATCCATTGTCAATCCTTATAGATGCCTAAAGCCAAAAACACGAACATGAACTCGAACATGACTCCCTTCCTTGAACTTTTCATCCAGCTTGCAGACTTCCTCATCAACCACATCAGATATCTATAACCCATAAAAGAAGAATCTTTACATTTTCAGCCTGGGTTGTAACGACAACACCAGAAGGATTTTTAAATATGAACCAATCACAATAAAAGAAGGCAATGCCTTCATCAGTATATTAAGAAAAGCAAGAGAGGAAAGAATTCAAAATTAATACATGAATTGGTATGTAAATGTTATATCTACTTTTGCAATTGATGCAATATTTGAATGTGGCCCATCATTTATATGATCTGGAATACACAAAGGGTGCAGCAGTCAGACAATAATGACGGTTGTAGAGTGAATATGGGTGCAGAAATCTTGGGTTTTATCTAGTGACTTAAAAGAGCAAACCTGGCATTATTGATGATGAGATGAAGCCTCAAATCACAGAAGGTGCCCTTGTTTACAACCAGATTGAATGTCACTAAGAGCGGGGTTGCAGAAGACAATTTTTTTTTTTTTAAAGTTGTTGAAATGTGGGTTACTGTCAGTCTGGGACAAGGTTTCCCCTCTTTACAAGCGTTGCAGAAATTTTGATTGTTATTGAGAAAGAAGAAACAATAGACATGAACAATCAGTTTCTGTGGTAAAATCATATTTATAAGCAGCTTGTATAACCAATAGTCCATTACTTCAACTAGATGGCATTGCATGGTGATCCATTTTTGTGCTTGTCTTGGAATCGGTCAATCATTTGCTAAGCTTACATGAAGATATTGATTCACAAACACAGAAATCAATGGTAGACCGTCAAGAATCAGGGCATCAGCCAAATTAGCTTCAACATACACAATCAACTCTTTAGGTTAAAAGAAGAAATAAATAAGACAACTTCTTAAAGGTGAGGGTGTAGGCGAGGCAGTTGGACTCTTCAAAGGCCAAGGTTAAGCCTGGTGTGCTAAGGCATAAGCCTAAAAAAGTTCGAAGTAAAAATTATCTAATGAAAATAAGGGGATCTTTTCTTCTTCTTTTTTTTTCTTTTTTTCTTTGGTTTTGATCACCAAACATGATCCCATATCTATATAATCCCAGTGTATCCTAACACTACAAGAAATGTGCGCATCAGCGGCGCACGTCTACAGGCGGCCACAACGAACCGCTCGTGTAAACGGCAAATGAGGGGCATTTTTACGTGGCTGCCCCTGTACGAATAAGCCACCGCTGCTGCAAAAACAGAAAGGGCTTTTCACCTCCCGCGTCCCCGAATCCGAGCGGCAAAATTTCTCTCCCAAAACCATCTTCCCTCTTCTCTCCCCAAATCGTCTCATCCCCAAATCGTGCACGCGCCAATATTTCTCTCCTAAAACCCTTCTTCCCTCTTCTCTTCCAAATCGCCCCATCCCCAAATCCTGAAAGTCTCTCTCTCTCCAATGTCCCTCCACTCCTCAATCGATTTTTCCTCTTGCTCTCGGTCTCGATTTTCCTCTCTGTCTCTCTGTCTCTCTCTCTCTCTCTCTATCTCTTTTGTTGAAGATGGTCAGTTTGCCGTCCACGCCGACATCGACGCTGATAGAGGTGAGTTTGGGGATGATCATATCTTTGAGTTCAAGGAGGCATTTGGCATGTTTGAGAAGGACAGAGACAGTCTGATCCATCCCTTCGAACTTCACTTTTCCCCCCTTTTCTACTGGAAATCTGTTGATTTTATGATTTATTAATAGCATTTTTATGGTTGAGGAATTTTTTATGGAAATCTGTTGATCACTTGGTTGTGTAGAAAGGGGAAGTTGAATGAAGCATAAATGGTGTTTTTGACGAAATGCGTAAGAGAGGGATAAGTGCTGCTAATGCAACATTAGCTGCTTTGGTTTATGGAGGGGATAAGATAGCTTGATGTGAGTGTTTACCATGGGCTGATCAAGGGTTTGTTGAAGCTTAGGAAGGCAAAGGAAGACACTCAAGTGTTTAGAATAGCACTTGTTTAGCCTATGTTACTCTATCCATGTCGTGTCTCATAGGTTTTGGCTCTTTCATGAATTTAGTATTTTGATGCTACACCTGTATATCTTATCCTGATTTTATTATTGTTCAATTTCTATAGGCTGAGACTCAACAATACGGGGCTGAAGAGCTACAAAGCATTAAACAAATACGGGTTTGTTAGTGGTGCTCTATTTAATGTAGAAGTTGTCCATATTCAGGGACGGTTTGGTAGACGCCTAAATTGAGTTCATCTCATATTCGTCAATCTTTATCATGTATTAGAGATCACATTTCAGGATTAAAAGAATCTTGATAACCAACATTCATTATCTCTAATACATATTATGAGTAAATAAAATGAGATGAACTCATTTTTAAGTGTCTAGCAAACAAACCTGTATATAATGCATGAAAATGTTTCCTTGTTATTGTTTCTATACATTTTCTTTTATATTGTTGAATCTTAAAATTTTTTATATTGAAGCATGTTTTTAACTCTTTTTTTTTTTTTTTTTTTGGTTTGAGCTATGCATTTCTTGTTTGAGCTGCTGGCTTGAAAATCTTGTGGTTGTTGGAACAATGGTGCAGTGTCTGCTTATTATCCGCTTGCCTGCTCCTTGCACTGGAGGGGCGCATGGGGAAGAATTTCCAATCCACTGAAGTTGCTGCAGATCTTTAGTCATGGTTCTGGCTCTTGTGCAGCGGTTGCCACTGTTCTGAGTGGCCAAGTGAGTTTAGCTATCTGTCCTCTGTTCAGGTATAGGCCTTTTACAGGTTTTGGCTTTTTTGTGTTGTATATGTTTACATTTAGCTAGGTGTGGCATGGCCCCTTTTTTTGTACTGCCTGTCCTCTAGAGACTCACACGAGATGTTGAATCTACTGGTTTTCAAATAGTCACGAGACCAGAGCTACTTTTAGTCTAGTCCTCAGTTACTTTGTGCAGCTGCAACTGGCTTCTTCCGTGACCCAAACACGGTATGTGGTGTTGGATCTTTTACCAATTGCTAAGAGCCTAACCAACTTGCCAAAAGCATTAGAACTCATAAACCATTGGGGTTCATAACATAGTGACTCTTGGACTCATAAACCCTGCACTTACACAATATACTTTTTTTTACATGGTCACATGCCCACATCACACCACATGGGCACTCAAACACATGATCTTATAGTTGAAACACAATCTGTCTAGACTGAGCCATGGAACTAGAGCATTTTATGATATATACTTCCACATGTGAGGCCAACATTTAAAAAAAATAAAAAATAAAAAATCATGGCACAATCTAAGCCACGATGCAATGTACATTATGATTTATGAGTATGTCAACAGTTTATCACATTTTGGTATTTATAACCCTTAACACGCCCTTCTCTATTTGCATCTTCTTCTCTATTTGCATCTTCACATGTAATGCAAATTCTAATGTGGCAAGCTTGTGTGACATTTGAACACTAGGTAGAGAGGCTCACCATCAAAATGTCCATACAAAAATCAGGATAGTCTACTCATCAAGCAATCCACATGTGGATATTGGATGTAGATCATGAGCAAGTTTTTATTCTAAAAGATAGTAACTGGTGGTTCACATGATGATTAGACAAATTATTGGTATTCTTTCATAAGTTACATGGATATTGTAAAGCACGTCTTGGTTGATATGCAAGTAGGATACATGGATATATGAGGGGTATGTTTAACATGGATACCTCTAAGAACTTATGGTGGTCTTGAAATTTTGCTCGTCTTACCTCACATTTTGTTGCAAGAGTTATTTTCATGACCCAATATTGGTGTCTCTTCCGTAATTAATCAATGCCTGTTGCTTTGTACTGTAACAGGGTTGCGGGAATTGTTCTCCCAAACAGATGGAAACCATCCAGTTCCAAGGATCTTAGTGATGGTCAATATGACTTCAAATTCTGATCCTTCCAAGAAGGATCAGAAATCACAGGAGCCTACAGTTCTACCTAGCCCATCTGTGGATGAAATAAATGTTGCCAATAAAACTTAATGATGGATGGAGAGTTTCAAATTGCTGGGCTTGAACAAGAGGTTTGTGTTCTGCCTCTCTCACATTGCTTGGACTTTTTCGTTGTCTGAATGTAGATTTCATTCATATCGCAGGCACACACAGTTAGGCTTGAGAGTGTTGTCGACTAGGCAGGTTGGTTATATTTACTCTAGAGCCTTTCTATTCAGTCCATTTGACATGAGATCCTCATTTCTACAATCCAATGATCTTCTAATCATAGTATTGTTTGTCAGCTGAAGTTATGGATGAGGTGCCTACAGATCATATTGATTTTTCATGGTTTTCTGGCAATTTACGACGGGATGACTGTTATAATGGTCGTGACCGTTGGAGTATATCCAATGGCAACAACTTTAGAGACCGTTCCCAACATTATTTATCTGACAAAAGCAAGGTCATTTGATGCTTTCTTTAATACTAGTGAATATTTTTTTTGTCCAGATTTCCATCATTATTTAACTGCACAAATGCGGCCAATGGGAAGCTCGTATGGGGCAGTTCCTTGGCAAGAAGTGAGAGTCCCTGGATCCAATTCATCTTTATAGACAATCATCTCTTAGATGTAGATTTTTTTGGTGCATGGTTCAGTGTCATCATCTTGAACCTGAAATTGGGTTTTGGAACTTGTAACCAGGGTCTTATAGCTCCTCTGCATTTTGTTTGCTGATTCTCACTATATTTTAGCTTCTCTCTTCTTTTTTTTTTCTCCCACTTTCGTGAGGCAGATTTCCAGATCTTGCAAATCTTGAACATGTTAGCTTACTTGAATTTCACTGTTTTGTTCTTTACATAGTTTCTTGTGGCTCCACATATCTAGGTCTCATCTTTTTGTGTAGGGCAAGAATCTGATATTTTCTTTTCTTTTTGTGCAGGGTGAGAATCTGATATTTTCTGTTTTTACTCTGTTTATGGGAGTAACTGTTGATCAACTAATGGCTGGATAGATAAATGTTGGAGTATCTTGGATTTATCAGCTGAGTATTATTGCCTGGATGACTTATGGAAGCAACAGTTAAGAGTTAAGTGGTTCATGTTTACAGGTGGTGATTTGTTACATTTCTTTCGTTTCATTCTTGTTTTGTTTGTTGAATAGACTTTTTATTAGTCTTGTTCATATGTATTAGAGATCAAGGAGTTTTATCTGTTTTTGTCTCTTATGCATTCATGCAAATTTGATTAATTTACAGTTTATAGCTAATCTAACAGTTCCTTCCATGTTAAGTGAAAGGAAGTGACAAACCATAGTCTATGCAAATTTTCTTTTCTTCACTTGTGTATTCACTACAAGAAATCTTTGTATCAGCGGCGCACTTTCACTGGCGGCCCCAACGAAATGCCAGTGTAGATATAAAATGTGCGGCGTTTTTACGTGGCCGCCTGTGTACGGATAAGCCACTGCTGCTGGAATAATTTAAAAAAAAAATGTCTTTTCCCCTTCCGAATATCATCCCCAAATCATGCCCGCTGTATTTCTCTCCAAAAACCCTTTTTTACCCCCTCTCCCAAATCGCCCCATCTCTGAATCGCGCGTGCGCTAATATTTCTCTCCCAAAAACCCTTCTTCCCTCTTCTCTTCCAAATCGCTCCATCCCCAAATCTCAATTTGAATTGCACTTCAGACTCTTGCTCCTGCTCATGTTTCCTAAATATTTCTACATGTTTACTTTTTGAAACAAACACATCCCCGCTCCTGTGACTGAATTTGTTGCCGCTTCGCTTCATGCTTAGTGCAACTATAGTTCCAAGATTTTAGTTTCCATCACTGGCGTACGGATAAAATATGAATCTGGCATTTTTTTAAAACAGTGGTTTCTCGTGTGTTATTTCTTTGGCAGAGATCTCAGCTTCAACAACTTGACAGGCAATGTTCCGATCTCCTTGGAGAAGTTGCAAAAACTAGATTTCATGTAAGACACTTTCTTTCAATGATTATATTTAGTAGAACTGATTATTTTGCTCATCTTTGGAAATGCTGATAGCAATGGCTCTGTTCAGGTTCTTGACCAGCAACAGGCTTGCTGGACCTATAGCTCACTGGATTTTGAAAACAAACAGAAATGTGCATGAGTCTCTTTTCCTCTTGAGATTATCTTTGCCTGCTAACTGTTTCTATGTAAGTTTGTATGCATCTTTCCATTGCATACTATTTCTATGGATTGGAAATGTATTTTAAATTGTACAAACAGAAACTTGCAATTCCACAGCCTCAAGCTGAGTCACATACACAAATTCAGTCTGCCCAACAAATTTCTCAAACCTAGCAGGTTGAGACTCAGCTTAGGCAGCAACAGCTGGTACAACTCCAGCAACAGTCTTTATCTTCATCGTTCAGTAACTTATTACACATTCTTGTATATGTCAAAGGTTGCTATTGTTCATTGTGTAACTCTTGCAAATTGGCCACCATGTATCAAAGGAAGGCAGAGATGTCCTGCCATTCCAACACTTTCATCGCATTACCAAGTTCTATTCTTCTTCTCTCAATAACCCATTTAATCAGATTCCTAAAGCCTCCAGGTTTTCTTATTTCCTAAATCACCATGCAATCATTGACATTTAAGTAAAAAGAAGGGAAAATCAGTTGAAAGTGATAGAACAAAGCTTGTTTTTTCAACTTGTTTATTGCAAATTTGCAATTTCTATATTCGGTTAGGGGATGTTTGGATTGGTGGAAATGGAAAATAAAAAAGTAGCCAAGGAAAACATCCATCTTTTTTGTGTTAAAATAAGCTCTTTGTGGATTAAAACACTTGATTTGGGCGACTTGGATGAATCAAAGTTCTGTAGGCCATTTTGGAGAAAATTTGAAAAAGATGCAAGTTTCAATTTCTTTTCTTTCTAGTTTCTTGCTGGAATAGATATAAGATGAATTTTAATCCATGTAGTAGATTAGGTCTTTTAATCCAATTTTCGTTGCAGGGAGTGTTTAGCAAAGTCAAGTCAGTGGTAATGGTGGATACTCACAATCTCATGATCAGGTGAGATATGGTTGCCTTGAATGTTTGTTTCTGAGTCTTTTCTGTCTTATTTGGATTGAGTTTATCTTGATTTTACATAAGCTTTGATGGAGATGTGAGTACAGGTTATATATATAGACATGGGTCCACCAGATGAACAGTCGGTATCAGTAGGCTGTGTAAAGGATAGATGACCTCTTTTACTTTTATTTCATTATTGTTGGATTTATCAATTCTTAGAAATGTATGAGTTTTTTTACCAGTGCATCTACCAATATTTATGTATTCTACACTGTCTGTATATGAATATTCATATTGGCCTTTGTGGAATTTTTTTTTAATACAACCCACCACTGACTATGGGCTGTATACACAGCCATACCACCGTGTGTACAGCTGCATACACAGTTGCAAATAGGTTATTATACACAAACCTCTATGCATACAGATGCTATATTTTAGCATGCAAACCTTTTTTTCCTGACTGGATTGGGCACTATCAGGGCAAGTAGGTTACTATACACAAACTACATTGGTTGTTCATTGACTTTCACATAACAACATTTTCTTGGAAAGTAATTCCTGTTGGAGATATTTCTTTGAGTAATTCCTGCTGGTCAATGGAAGCGTGTTGCATGTCAAAACTTAGTTCATTTTTTTAATACTTCAAATGGATCCTAGTGGTTGAATATTGCATCAATTCATTTTTTAAAACTTAGTGATTTGACTAATCGTGTGCTCTATTCTCTTTCCAACTGCTGTCATCTGAAGACTTCTCAATAGGGGAAGAACTCCAAACAGGAGATCTTGTTGGTTGATTCAACTCATCCTGTCCTCTGTCTTCATTCCAACCACCAATGTCTGAAGATCTCTCCGTATGGGTACCCTTTGGGCTCCGACTACCACAGACAGAATTAGATTGACTGTGCATCTTGTCCTTATCCCAAACACGTGGTTTGGCAGATGAATCATTCGGTTGGTTCCAACAATTTACATCTTGGGATTTAGCATCTTCAACCCTCTCATTTCCTGCATCATTTGATTTCCAACTTCCCCAGGGAGTAGATTGATCAGATTGAACGGGCTGCTTCTTTTGCACTTCCGTTCTATTCCAAGAATTAAATCCAGGACACTCCTCTACTGTTGGTCTTTTAGATTCACTTGCCTGTGTTTCCTTTTTATTACTATTCCAGCCACCCCATGCATTAGACTAATCTGACTGTGTCTGGTGCTTTTTCGCATCTCCCATACTATTACTGTCCCAGCCACCGTGAGCATTAGGCTGATCTGCTTGCGTCTGGTGCATCTTTTCCGCATCTCCCACACTATTACTGCCCCAGCCACCCCAAGCATTAGACTGATCTGATTGCGTATGGTGCTTCTTTTTCGCATCTCCGATACTATTCCAAGAACTAGTTCCGGGCAACTCTGATGATTAGATAGGTTGAGTTGCCTGTGTTTCCATTTTATTAGTATCCCAACTAGACCAAACACTTGTTTTGGATGGTGTTATATCATTTTTGCTTGAATTGGAATGTTTATCAACATCCCAGCCACCCCAACCATTTGATTTCACTTCTGCAGCTACAGCTTGTCCCCAACATGACATGTTAGCTTTCCCATTCTCAAGTTCCGTATCCTCTAAGTTGTGCTGAATCTCAGCAGAGTCATCAAACGTTGGCTTCTCAGATGCTGAGTTGAGCTCCAGTGAAGGACAAAACTCCATGTTTCCATTTTCCTCGTAAAGATCATCAACATCTGCACCTAGACATTCATTGCTTACTTCTTTTTCACTAGAAATAGTGCTTACCAAATGGAGGAAATCATACACATTTGTTACAACATCTAGATTTGATGCCACCTCTTTCTTGCTCCACATAATCTAGAAAGGTGTTCCTGTGCCAACGGCGACATGTTTACCCCAAGAACATGTGGCAACTATACTGGATAGTGAATCCGTGTGACACCTTTTAGCTGCTCTCTCAAAACATTTAATTGGCCTAAATAATGTGGCTGCTGTAAATGGGACTTGAACATTCAAAGAGTGAAACAGGGCCTTGTAGCCAGCAGTATTGAAACCAATAAGATTTCCACTGCATGTCATGCTATTTGCCACAAGCATTAGATGTTCTTTTAGCATGCCTTTTGCAACCATTTTTATAGATGTTGACAGTCGCTGAACTGACTGACCAAAAGCACATGAAATTCCGAGCAGTTTTTGAATTTGTTGAACACCATATGGTGTAGATTTCCTCGTGTCAATTAAGTGCATCACAGGTAGGCATGAATCCATGGCTACCCTCCAAGCATCACCATTTTTTTTAGATGCATCTTTCTCAATGACCACCTCAACAGCTACCTCACCCTTCCGCAACTTCCCATCATTTCTCACCCAAGTTGTCGAATCTGAACCAATCCAAATAATGTTGGCCATATGCACTCAAGGGTCACCATTACCCAGGGTCCCCAACAAAATTGGGCAGATAGCTTTAGCCATGATCTGCAAAGTTTTCTCAATCGCATCACCCTGCTCACCCTGCAGACCACCATTTCCATCTTTGTAGAAGAACTGCAGGCATGACAGCTGAGACCACTTCTCATCACATTGTTGCTGAAGTGTGCAACATTCGTAGGAAGACAAATAAATCTTCTTAAAAAAAGGTGAAAGAGCGTGCTTCTTTCTCCTAAAGCAATTTATAACCAACCGATTCACCAGTAAGAGAACTTCCGGGACTATTTTCGTCCACCTGGCACTTAAGTTTAAGTTTTTTTTGGGTATGCTTATGTCTTTTGTGATAGTATTCAATTAACTTTAAGTTTAATACACTCATAAAATGTTTCTTCATGGCAGCCTTACGTTGACTTGGTGAATAGCTATGGCACTGGGAAAATGTCAGAATTAGAGAGTTGTCTTGAGACAAACATGGAGAAGTTCAAAACTGTGAGTTCTCTATCTTGAATTATTTTTCCTTACTTTTTGCCAAAGCTTGGTAATGGGCATGTTGCTGAGCTTCTCTTTGTATAACCTGCCATAGTCATGTGAGATTTAGAGGGTTGCTTTCAGTTGCCAACATTTTAAGGCTTGTTTTCCTAAAGTTTATGTTTGCCACTTGCCTAGGGCATTGTGCACTCTTAGTATTGATGGAAAAATATCAATGCAAGAAGTGCCCCTTAGGGCCTGTTTGGTTGCCAGGGAATTCATTCCCTGGTTTTTATGTTTCCTGGGAATGGTAGAATTGGTATTTCTCTCCACAAGTACCTTTACACACAGCGAACCCTGTATGCCATGCATTCAATCCTGAAGCAAACGACGATCATGACCTCCTTATTGGTTCAAACACAGGAGATGGTGAATGTCCTCTGCACCAAGCTTGTTGTCCTACATATTTCACTCTCTAGTACTTGCACCTTTCTCACTATTTTGTTGGCGTGCTCTTCCTACATGTTTCCCAGTCTACACAGTCTCATTGAGACAACAATTGCAAGATCCTGGGAAGAAGCTTGTTGGAGTGCAACACTACAACAACGACGGTTTGCTTAATAATAGGCAAGCATGCCCTTCTCAGATTCAATGTCTGTTCCTTTTCATCAAATTGTTAATTCCTTGTGGAGGGTTTTACTGTGGAGTTTGAAATTTGCACTTTGCCTGTCACTCACAATCATACCAACCAATAAAGCTTTTACAGTAGCTCTTTCTTCTCCAACCTTGCTTCTTTTGCATGCCATGAAAGTATGATTTGTTAACATGCATGTTGATTATCTTGTTACATGCATGTTGATTATCTTGTTACATGCATGTTGATTATCTTGTTCGTGGTCTATGCACAATTGCTACCATATGCCTGTGCAAACCTTAAGATACATGGCATATATTTTCCCTTTCTTTATAGGCATCTGCTTTAATCCCATCGCTGCAAACTTTTAAATGGTTACATGATTTTGCATCTCCATGGATTACACGAAGGACATGTGAAATCCAAGGCAAAAGAAAGGGAAAGAAAAAAAACAATAATCATCCAATGATGATTTTCATGAGAATTATTGAAAGATGGATTCCAATTTGAGTTCTTGTTTGGGTAATAAGTGGAAATCTCATGTTCGTCTCACAATGCTCACCTAGTTTCACACATTTCTCATCAACAATAGTTGGGGGTGGAACCTACACCTCTGCTTCATCAACAGGAACTAGGAGAATGCGCAAACTTTTTCCTTATCAACAACTGTAGGGTGGACACCACATGGTTTCTTCATCAACAGGAATTGGAGGCGAAGCCCATGAATGTATTCATCATCAACAAAAATTAGGAGGCGAACCCACTTTTTCTTCATTGACATTTCAGAGCAGACCCTTGCAGATCCTCTTTGTCAACAAAAGCCAGAAGCATGCCCACACACGTATCTTCTTCATCAGCAATTTCTTCTTCATCAACAAAAAGTAGGAAAAGACCCTTCAACGTGTTTTTCCATCCGTAAAAGCTCACATTATTAGTATTGACATGCTTGAACAGTAATTGCTTACATCTGAAGTGTACGTCCTCACAAAAATAATACAACCCTTCTCTATGAAGGGGAAATTTGATGACAATGGATGCTCACATGTGCGTGTGTGTGCATTGCACATCTTCATCTCAATGCTTAATTCTCATTGTGAGTTGCTGCATTCAAGGAGTAGTTGCAGAAATAATTTTCGAATGGATACAAAAAAGGTTGCTGCTACTCGTTCAAAAGAGGAAGCAGTGAGAAGGTCACTCACCGTGGATTCCTTGTTGCCTCTCCCTTAATGTTGTTTTGTTCTCACTCTTTTCTCTCTCTTTATAAAGCTTTGGTTATCTTTAAAAGATGGGGAAAGAAAAGGAAAAAGAAAGAAAGAAAGGAAAAGAAAAAGAAGAGATTTTATTTTATTTTTTTAATTTTTTAATGAAAGCTGAATCTTCTTTTGGTTATTAAAAGATAAAATGTCTTCTTTCCATAGCCAGGCAAGGAAAAGCAGATTGCAAGCATTATAATATTGTATTAGATTATAACTTCTTTCAACATGTTAATGGTCACATCCCTTGTTGGTTCTGTTTATTATATGCAATTTCTTAGATGACTTGATGCATGTTTGTTCCTGTAGAAGATCTCATGTGCTTGTTAGCCTAAAGCTGCAAATATTATTTTCCACAGTCGATGCACCAGCATCGCATGGGTTCTTGAAAGTGAAGGCACTTTTGTCATTGCTCATGCCGATGGAAACTTATGTGTATGAAAGAGTAAGTCCTAACACTGGCCAATAGCTGGCTTTCTTTTAACAGTTTGTGAATCTGCATGGACTGCATGATACTTAAGTTTCTTATTTGTCTTAGAACAAGGATTGCATTGGCGATTCTTCATTCCCTGTCATCAACGACCAATCTCAGTTTTCTGTTGCACATGCACGGTCCAACAAGGTAATTTGGCCCTGATCTTTTCCAGCCATTTTGAGTTGTCAAAATATATCATCAGCCCTGTTGCATCAAATCAAATGAGTGCCAATCAGACAATTGTTTTTGCACCATGCATCTAGGTACTAATATCTTTTGACCTTTCAAAAAACAAGCCTAGATTTTGTTCTAACTGAATATTAAGATGCATGTTTGCATATTTAGGAATAATAAATTTTCCCTTAATGGGGCCTAAAAGCACATATCGTTGACTCAGGGAAACATGGAGAAAATTGTGGATCCATCCATCCATCATGATGCGTGCGTACACACATTCACAAACACACCTCATCCATCCATCCGTGCAAGCATACATACATCCATCCATCCATACTCCATCCATTCATGCATGCATATACACACATAAAAACATGGATTTCATCATACAACCATGCACCCATTAAAAAATGAAATGGAAAATCAGGTTGCTTGTTTTGAAAACCAGTTACTTCCATTTTCTATTTTTTTAAGACTAAGAATTTATTCCTCATTGTGGCAGGCATACATGAACAAGCTGGAGAACAAGGTTTCATGTCTGGAAAAAGAGAATGAAAGGCTCAAGAAGCAGAAGGTCGGCATTTCATCTCTCCTTGCTATTTTTTTTTTTTCTAAATGGGGTTGCAGGACCACGCAGAGTTGGTTATATCTAAGTTTTGGTCGGATATTGCCTGAGAATTAGAGTGTGTTTTTTTTCCTTTTGGTTACATTTTAAGGCATCTTATGTTAAAAAAGCTAGGATTCAGTGGCCTTATTGTTGGTTTTTGTTTGTTTTTCATTAGTTTCTCATAGCAAGTTGCGATTTTGGTTCGTTTCCTTTTGTTATTGAAATGCTAGGAATTTACTTAGCATTTAGAAACTGCGGCCTGCTCCTTGTTTATTTTTCTTTGTTGGATAGACTTAGTAGAAGAGAAGTATCTTGTCCCAGCTTCTTAGGGTCTGCTTCAAGGATCTTTTTTTTCTTAGTTGCCAAAATTCCTATCTAGGACCCTATCTTGTGCGAGTGAAAAAGCCATCTTGTCCATTATCACCACCTCTATCATGGTCTTGTTAGAGTATCTAAGGGCCCGTTTGGCCAGTTGGATTGGAAGGGATTGAATGGTATTAGGATGGATGGCATGGATTTCTAGGTAATGATGGTGTTGTCAGTGGATTGTCTTGAGATCCATGGGATTGCTATATCCCTGGATTGCTATATCCAGTCTGTTTGGCATGCCTGGCCAATCTGGGGATTAAACCTTCCCATCCCTTCCAATCCCACGAACCGAACATGTCCCAGGCAAATTTGAACGGATTAGGGTGGATAGGATGGGATTTAAAGGTAATGATGGTGTTGTCAGTGGATTGTCTTAAGATCCATGGGATTGGGATCAGATTACTGACTCTGTTTGGCACGCCCGGCCAATCCCGGGATTTAACTTCCAATCCCTTCCAATACCATCCAATCCCTTCCAATCCGACCGGCCAAACGGGCCCTAAGGTAAATTAATGGAATCTTACGAATATGAATGAACTGAATCAATCATATTTATCATCTACATTCTGACTGTTGAGTTTTCTTATTTCTTCAGGTTTTGAATGCTTCTTGTACATGCCTGACTAGCAATGAAATCCACTTCAAGAATATCATGTGATGACTTTTGTTTGCTTTTTCTTTCTAAACCTTTTCATACTTGGTGTGTTTTTCTTACTGGTTTTCTTTTACAAGGCCAATTTTTGTTTCCTTTGTTGCTTATGATTTGCAATACCTACAAGCAAGCAATTGAGTAGGGGCTGTATTATGGTGCTTGTAAGCCTTGTAGCACCGTATAGTTTGATACAATGACAATTTATTCATGTGATTGAAGTTCCAATTGAAGGCAAATCATTAAGAAAAAAGGAAATGAAAAAAGAAAGAAAAGAGAAGAAAAGTTCCAATTGATACAATGACAATTTTTTTTTACTGTGACACTTTCCTAACTATAGAGGTGACTTGTGAAGCTGATTGTCCTTTTATTTTCTTGTTTATCATAGGCCTTGATTGTTTATAAAGGTTCAAGTCTATAACAAATAAAGGGCTTGGTTCTGCAGCACTCTACAGCTCTAAGCAGTATAATCTCAATGTTGTGCCACTTACCAAATCAGCTATATGCTTCTCAGCCCATTGCAAGGAAACTTCTCAGGGAGGAATTTAGGCTCATTGCAAGAAAAGGGCCTACATCACACATAGTGGACACGTGATCATGGCCAGTGAGGTTGGTGTTGTAGACATTTGCTAGAAGATGTGGCTAAGAAAGGAAGACATATGATCGGTCTAGAAGGGGACCGTACTGAAACAGTTCATGTGAAAGGCTAGGAAAGGAAGACATTTATAGTTTGTTTTGAAAACTTTAAATAGACCATTAATTGTAATTTTGTTGATATTGTGCTAATTGTTGTCTTGATGAATGTTAGATTATTGGGTAATTCAAATTCTTGTCATTCAATCATAGGTTTTTGATAGTTATGCAGATTGAAATTTGATAGTTAGATTGATGGAGATTTGATTGTAGGACAGCAATTATAGGAAAGGATTAGTCAGAATTAACAGGAATTTGTGTGAAAGGATTAGTAAAGAATCAAGAAGAATTTCTATTATCGACACTTTCAGCGGCGTCTTTGAAAGCTTTTAGCGGCGTTTCTATAATCTTTTCACCGCACTTGTTACATCTTTAGCAGCGTTTTTAGTGCCTTTAACGGCATTTCTCACAAAATTTACACATGTTTCTTATCACTTAACGGCATTTTTATAGTTTTTAGTGGCGTTTTATCGGTGTTTCTACTTTTAACGACGCTTAGTGATTTTCTAGCGGCGCTTTTATAGCCTTTACCGGCGCTTTTATAACAGAAGTGCCGCTAAAGTATAGAAAGCGCTGCTAAAGTCCACTGTTGGCAGCGGCTGTTAAAAACGCTGCTAAAAATAGAAGACTGCCGGTAAAGCATACAGCATAGCCCCCTATTTGTGGCACGTCCCCGACCGCCGGTAATTCTTATACCGCCTTTTTTGGACTTTTATGGGCGGTTTCGGCCGCCGGTAAAGGTCATTTTTCTTGTAGTGCAATTATAGTAGGTGGATTGTATACTTTGTGGCAGACCATGCTTGCAAACCTAGGCATAATGTATCATGTTTTAAATGGGAATTCGTTCTCATTTGTTACTCTATTAGGCAACCAATGCCCATTTAGTTATCTGTTTCAATGTCAAAAGTCAATAAAAGTCTTGCCGATGATTCTAAAGAAGACTTTTGTTTGGAAATTCTAACCATACCATCTGTGGCTTGGAAAAGGGATGGCTATAAATGACCAGACCAAATTAAAGATGAATTGGAGAATCTAAACAATGTGATTTTTGCAGGGTAGCCCTTGAAATGTCTATTGGAGTTAATTGGACAATTCAGATTGATTTTTTGGACTATCTAAGCGTACTGATGCAACTAGGACCACTATAGCTTATAGTGGTTCGATAGCACTAGATCATTTCTCATACATATGCTGAGGATATGGTCCTTGACTCCTTGCTAGAGATCTACATCTTTTGTGCACTTTTTCCTCCTACATTCTTGCTACTTTCTTGTATGCATTAACTAATGCTTTTGGTATTTGGGATATCTGAACACAGAAATTATGAACTGAGTAAACTGAAATTTAAATTAGAGAAATGATCCAGTGCTCCCACATCTCTACAAATCATGTGCTCCCAATTGCATATGGCTACTTAGACAGAGCAATCCCATTTTTCAGCTAATGCAGTAGCAATTTTTACAAGAGATTTGCTGAAGGAGACACTACAAGAAGTACAAATGTATCAAGCTTAACATATATCAAGGTAAATATAAACCCAAAAAAGCAATGAAACAATCATACAAGAGATATGCTGAAGGAGACACTACAAGAAGCAGCTTTTCCTTTGCAACAATTTCCAAGAAACACTTTTTCCTCTTTTTTTTTTCCATGAAGCCAAACTGGCCCTAATAAAAAATTAGGGAGGATTGTTTTTCGCAATTCTAGCCTCAGGATTACAAAAAATCTAGATGGCCACAGGTTTTCCGGGGGATCTATTTTTGAATCATAAGAGGGGCTGGCATGTACATGTTTCAGGAAATGTACGGCCAAATGTCCTAATTATCAGTATCTGACCATCACATAGGAGCAAAATTCCTATGATCTAGACTGTCCTAACCATTCATTACCTGCCCAAAGAAGTTACAGGAAGCAGTAAAAATAAAAAATAAATAAAAAAAAATTAAAAAAAAAATTAAAAAAAAAAAAAACAAACAAACAAACAAAGCATTGTAGATTTTTTAAACCCCTGGCCCGTCACCATCATCAATAGGAGTCCATATCAATAGCATCACTCACAAACCACAAAATGAGATGATATAGATGGCTTATTAACTTAAAAGTACACAGGATGGTTCCTATTTATGTAAGACGGAAATAATAAATCTTTTCAGATAGAACTGTAGCCGAGTCCAGCTCATGGTTAAAGAATCCAAACCACTGATATGATGGGCCTTGCTGTGGATGACCCCTGAGCTGAAAATCACTCACTCAAGGAATTCTTTCCAACAAATAGATGGTTTTAGGAAAGAAAATCAGAAATGGTTCACATTCAACCGAAAGAACAGCTAGGATCTTCCAATTCGAGGAATCATTGGTGGATGGACCATCTGCAGTGAGACCTATCCCAATAACCATAGTACCACTCAACCATAGCACAGATCAAGAGACAGATCCCTGCGATGACATGCCAAAGCCTTGTCCTATACAGTAATGCCTATTAATCTTGATTTTCAACTAAAAAACAATGCCAGATCCAGTGCAGAAAACAGAAAAATTAGGGCAGAGATGGGAAAATCACCTGCTTTTGATGGAATCGAAGGAAGATCAAGATCTCACAGAAAGCGAGCGAATTGAGCTAGGATTTTTTTTTTGTTTTGTTTTTTACCAACTCCTTTGATCTCCGCCATGGAGATGAAGGAACAATAGTGGAGAGAGGATTCGTGTGAGAGAGGAAGGCCACTAGGGAGATTATTAGTGTGAGAGAGGATTCGTCTATATTCATTTATATAGCAACACTTGAAACTTCAAAGAGTGAGAGGAAGAGGGAGAGGGAGAGGGAGAGCGCACAAGAGGGAGAGGGCCGGAGAGGCAAAGGGAGAGGGAAAGGGAGAGCGTGCAAGAGTCAGAGGGAGAGTGATAGGGAGAGGGAAGGAGAGCGACAGGGTGTGGAGAGGGAGAGACGGCGCAAATGGCTAGGGTTTTTTTTTTTAATATAAAGGGACCCTTTGCCTGCGGCCGTTAAAACTGGCCGCGGGCAAAGGGTAAGCCCATTGGTCAGCTAAGCCCTATTTTGTTTTAGTGAAATAACTATTAGGAAACTAGCAACCACAGTAATCAGAAAGAAATCTGGAATGATTGATTATTTCATAAAATTTTTGTTTATTTTCGTCTAAAGCTAGACCTGTCGCGCCACATTAAATGGCAGTGACTCATTGCATGCTTGTATGTTGATCCAGACCAATTAGATCATTGGGCTTATTGCATATAGAGCCACCTTGAAATCAGAATGATCTAAAGATTCCGAGTGTCCACATTAGATCCATGGATTATAAGTAATACCAACTTAATAATAATATCTTTGGATAATACTGTGTAGTATTAAATAGTGGGTTGTAGCCTTTAAAAAAAAAAAAAAAAAAAAACATTTATTTAAATAGTGGATTGTAATTTACAGAATTATGTGTATGTGTAAAAGAAAACAACAAGGAGAATATATAATCCAAGAAAAAGCTATAGGATAAGTGGCAAGTGGTTTGTTAAAGGACCATAGTATCATACCCTGCGCTGGTATATAGAGGGTGTGACTTTTGATGAGGGAGCGCCACATGCAGGGAATGACTAGATTGAGAAGGGCCTAGTGGTTGTGCTATTGTTGTATTCTCCGTTGCCTTTTTCTGGCACTAGTTTAATAAAATTTCCATTACCTTTCAAAAAAAAAAAAAAAAAGAAGTCACGTTGACCCCCATACCCACACAAGTTACACTAGTGTTCTCATTTGTTAAGCTAAGGGCATTGGATCAGAGACATTAGATGTTCATGATGCAGGTTAATTTCCTAGTAATCTCAATCAGTTCAAATGGAATCCATTGCTCGAGGGGTAGGATATTTAAATCTGGGAGCTCTTTGGGCATTCCCATCCAGTGGAGTCTATTAGATCAATTGTCTGGATTACTGAACCATGGTCCTTACTTGCATATAGTGGAGTCTATCAGATCAATATCTTGCATTCCCCATTGGTTGAAGAGCACTTCTGTGTATGCTCATGAGAGTCAAATTCTGGATCTTACTCTCCACATGTGCCAATGTGGTACTTGTGTGCAAGATATACAAATAAATTTTGTTTCTTGTTCAAGACATCTATCTCGATATAAAATGATAGATAAATACTTAGAATAAGCATGACACCATATGCATGGATATTTTGATTTGCAAGTATTCAACTTGAAGCACCCTGCAGGAGATTCATTATGAAGTTCAGTTGACAGTGGTTAAACGGTGTTAGCTGTAAGTGTCCAATTGAGAGCATTCATTATGTCTGAATATGAAATTCGGTGAAGTAAACGAAAATGAAGCATCTCTTTATATTTAATGTGGATAGCAGAGAAAAAGTAAACTAAATTAGACTAATGACTTTGGCATATACGAAGTCATAATTTCCAGGCTAAGAAACAGATGTGGCAAGAAACATCCCATTTTACAGTATTTATCATAGCAATTGGAAACATGTTCACCATAACTATGTAAGAAGATCTGCTATGAAAACACTATTAATTAGCCATAGGAACATACTATTTGTATTGATCTATCAATTACAAATCATTTTATAAAAGCTTCCCGATGTGATTCTTTTTTACTTTTTTTTTGTTAAGAATTAAGCATATTGGTTTTATGGCATTGATAGATGAACAAGGTAATGTAGGCCTATGAAGCATTATATTCCCCTAGTACAAAAAAAAAAAAAAAAAAGAAAAAAAAAACTTGAATGTACATTGCAAACTCTTGGCCAATCATTCTATGACAACCCTTTCAAGGACAACCAACGATTCAGAGAACCCACTGAATTCATACTATGAATGCAACTGCTTTTCATGGGCCAAAAATACAGCGGAGCCATAGAAATCCCTAGGAACCCCAATAGTATTCTCATTCAAAGAAAAGGTACTGTTGTTCTTTTCATTATGGATTGCTGAAAAGTGGGCCATGCAGTAAGAAGCAGTCGTGTACTGCTATGCAGGATATAATTCCTCTATTCTGCATTGGGGGCATGAGCAAGGATCGAACGCACAAGGGGATATAACGGAGTAGAGGCTTACCTAGTTGATCTTTGCAGTGGGGGCATTCAAGGATCTTTTTCAAACTTCCTTTGGGGTTGGTCGAATGGAAACAGGAAGCACCACTAGCTGGCTTGGAATAAAGTTACCAGACCAATTGAGGAAGGTGGGCTGGGCATCAGAAGGCTGAAAGACGTCATGGAAGCTCAGCGCCTCAAATTGGCTTGGGCGGTCAAGTATGGGGATCCTCCCAGTCCATGGGCAAAACTGATGAAAAGTAAATATGGAAGGGATATCCACGCCATTGTCCAGCGGCCCTCAACTCCAAACCCATCGCCCCTATGGAAGAAAGTTCGCTCCCTTTTTCCAATGCTAGCAGAATCAGTTCAGTGGTCAGTTGGCAATGGGGATCTAAATTTCTGGTCTGAAAACTGGATGGGCAGGGGCCCCCTCCATCGCATGCTAGTTGCTCTCGTCCCAACTAAGCTGGTCGAGCTGAAAGTGAGAGATGTTCTGGGCCGCGCGGGTCCCTTCCCTCCTTCCTGGGTATTCTCCCTCCTTCCTCAGCAACTTATAGATGAGATTATCAATGGCAGATACTCTACTTCTGAAGGCCCTCCTACTTGCGTCTGGCCGCACAAAAAATCAGGCAGATTTTCTGTTCGTTCAGCATGGTAGCTGCTACATCCTCATTTTCCACCTATCCAGTGGGCAACTTGGATCTGGCAAAGTTCTCTCCCTCCAAAGTTCTCCATCTTCATGTGGAGAATTCTGTAAAATGCGATCCTCGTCGACAGTAAAGTTGAAGATAGAGGCGTCGCCATGGCCTCTAGGTGCAGATGTTGTCTTCAAGGTACAAATGCTTCTCCTTAGATAGAAATAATTCATCACCTTTTTCTTTTTGGCTGGCACGCACAGGCCCTTTGGGCTTACTTCGGCTCAGTGTGCAGGATCCCTCCTCTACTTCACAGCTCCATAGCTGGAAAGCTGAACCATTAGAGGTTGGCATCGGCCTCTGGAGCAGCTCATAGCTCGGTGCGTTTACTGCTGCCTATTCTCATACTCTGGGAGCTTTGGCGGTCCAGAAATGATGTTGTTTTCAACAATTCAGTGATGACCATTGGGACGTCAGAGGCCCGAATAAGATGGTGGGCAAACATGCTGCTTGACGCAGATTTATTGGTTGCTGTTGGATGGAAACGCAGGTTCAATCCTAAGATTTCAGCAGCTGTTCAAAGGCGGAAGGACCCCTCTCTGGTGAAATAGAATCAGCCATCCCCAGGATGGGTCAAATTAAATGTAAATGGATCGGCGATGGGTAATCCAGGGCCTTCAGGTGGGGGAGGCATCTGTAGGAATGAAAACAGAAATTTTCTATTCGGTTTCATCGCGGGCTATGGGGTTGGATCTAATAATATGGCGAAGCCCCGGGTTATTCACGACGGGATGATGCTATGCTTGGGAAAAGGATTAAACAGGATTATTGTGGCATCCAACTCTAAAGTAATGATTCAATGCCTCACAAACCACGCCATTGCCCATCGGAGGTGGAGACCATGGCTGAATAGAATCTACAGGTTACACCAATTGGGCGAATTTGTTTTTACTCACATACTCAAAGAAGGTAACGGTCCGGCGGATGGCTTAGCGCGGGAAGGGAGCCGTCTACAGCTGACTACGATCCATCTTCATCCTAGGTCCCTTCCTTCGGTAGTCTGAGGTATGATCTTTCTGGATAGAGTCGGCCTAGGGACACTTAGATCGACTGGCTGACCCTGTCATTTTTAATTTTTTGTCGCCTTTGGGCGCTTCTGGCAATTAGGTATTCGGATGGGCCCCGTTGTTTTTTTTTTCTTGTCGCCGCCTCGTCCTTTTTGTTTCGAAGGCAGGTTTCTTGTCTTTTGTGCAGAGCCGTGTATAGCCTATATTTTCTAATATGATATATTTCCTTTCGAAAAAAATAAAAAATTAAAAAAAAGTTGATCTTTTCATTCAAAGGACCATGAATCCAATGTTCCCTCCAAACAGTCAAAGACGATAGAAGACGTTCTGTCTTCCATCCTGATGATTGCAGCTACAAAGAAGCAAAACCACTCAAACACATCTGGATTAGAAACAGCATAAGCAACCTCAACAGTCTATGCTTTCCTGCTTTCCTTCTCAGTCATCTCTCAGCCGTCCACCAAACCTTTTAGGTACCAACGAATGTGGTCCCTGCACGACTCATTCCAGATCATGGTCAAGAAAGCGTGGATGGGGTTAAGCTCTTATAATCCCATGTTAAATGTCCAATTAAAACTAAAGAAGACGAAACAAATCTTAACAATGTGGAACAAGGAAGTGTTTGGCAACATATTTTCCCAGCTAAAAGAGGCAGAGATAGAACTTAATCAGTTGGAAAACAGGATGCAACAGGATGGTTCGGAGGTTCTAACGATCCAAAGCTTGGTTGCTAGGAGAAAATTGGCTCAGTTAGAGCTCATGGAGGAGGTATTTTGGAAGTAGAAAGCAAGAAATTCCTGGCTACAGTCGGGAGACAGGAACACGAAACATTTTCACACCTTAGCTCAAGAGCAAATCAGGAGAGCTAACATCACAGAGATAAAGCCCAGCAATGGGGTTTTGATCACTGATGTAGTGCGAATGAAAGCCGAAGCGGTAAATTTTTTCTCCGGTCTCTTTCAGGCAGATTCTCCCTTGTCTTCAGACAGTTTTCTAGATGTTATTCCGTCTGTGCTATCCTCTCGGGAAAACTCTGCTCTTCTGGTCCCTCCAACCCTCTCAGAGACTTATGAAGCACTTAAATCTCTTCCATTGGAAAGTGCGCCTGGGCCAGATGGATTTCTAGTTTCATTCTATATTGATTGTTGGCCGACCGTAGGTGAGGATATTCATAAGGTTATCTGTTTTTTTCTGGAAGGGGGCCAAATACCTAGAGCTTTCTCGGCTACTCTGATCAGTCTAGTCCCAAAAAAATCTGTAGCAACTAGCTTCTTTGACTACCGGCCAATTAGTCTTTGTAATGTCATTTACAAGATTTTCTCAAAGATCATAGCAACCCGCTTGAGTAAGATCCTTCCATAGCTAATATCCATGGAACAAGGGGCATTCGTTCAAGGCAGGTCTATCACAGAAAATGTTGCAATGGCGCTCGAGGTGATGAGGAATATAGACCGGAAATCAAGAGGAGGTAACCTCATTTTAAAGCTAGATCTAGAAAAAGCCTATGACAGGGTGGACTGGGTCTTCCTCAAGAAGGTTATGAGGCGTTTTGGCTTCAGTGACAGATGGATTGGTTTGATGGAAGCTTGCTGGGGAAATGCTGGTTCTTAATCCTATTTAATGGGGAGCCCACTGGTTTCTTCAAATCGACTAGGGGGCTTCATCAGGGGGACCCCATATCTCCAGGGCTATTCATTCTAGCGGCTGAAGTCTTCTCCAGGAATTTCAGGCAGTTGGTGGAGAGGGGCTGGTGTAGTCCTTTCAATTTGCCCTGAGGTAGTCCTATTCTCTCTCACCTTTTATTCCCTGATGACACTTTGTTGTTTGTTAATGGCAGCCTTCGCTCCTTACGTTCGGTAAAGGCTTTCCTAGAAGCCAAAAAAGCCTTCCAAGAAGCGTCAGGTCAGCAAATCAATTTTCAGAAGAGCAGTTTTCTATGTCCCACAAAGTTGAGCACAGGACGAATTAGACAAACGAAAAGAGTTCTCGGCTTCTCCAAAGCAAGCGCGGGGGTGCTATATTAGGTATCCCTCTGTTCAAGGGTAGAGTGACCATGGCATCCTATAAAGCTTTGTTGGATAAGGTGGCAAATAGAATCTCAGGTTGGAACACTAGATTCTTGTCGCAGGCAGGTCGTCTGATGCTCATCAAGCATGTCCTAGGCAGTATCCCTCTTCATACCATGGCAACCACTAAACTTCCAAACAACCTAGTCGTGGAGATGGAGCGTAAATTTGCCCAATTTTTCTGGGGTAGGGCAGAAGGAAAGCGAAAATTGCAGTGGGTTCCTTGGAACAAGATAACGAGGCCGATCGAAGGTGGATTGGGCATAAAAAAAGCTTAAGGAGGTGCTGAAAGCTCAGAGGAGGAAAATGGCTTGGAATGTAAAGTACGAACAGAAGACAAACCCTTGGGTGTTGTACATGCATGTTCAGCATCGTTTAGAATTGTAAGAGGGTAGAATGCCTACTTCTTCCTCCCCGGCGTCCCCCTATTGGAAGGAGGTTTGATCTGAGTTCCCAGTGATTGCAAACTCTCTTCAATGGAATGTTGGGAATGGAGAGTTGAATGTCTGGACCACCAATTGGACGGGGATGGGGCCTCTTCTTCCATTGGTGTCTTCTCCAATTCCTCAGGAGTTTATGTCCCTTCAGGTCAAAGACTTTTCTCATCCATCATCCGTTAACCTGATCTTGTCTCAAGACCTTTTAAACTCTATAGTACAAAGCGGTTTTGCAACTTCAAATCCTCACCCCCCCCCCCCGGTTTTGGCCAGTTGATTCTTCGGGTCAGTTCTCCTCAAGATCAGCTTGGCACTAGGTAGGGAGATAGGACAAGGAAATTGGTGGAACAAGTGGATCTGGCACTCAAAAATTCTGCCGAAAATGTTACTATTTTGTTGGCGCCTGCTGAACGAAGCCATCCTAGTGGATGAAAGGGTGCAAAGCAAAGGCATTCTCCTGGCTTCAAGATGCTCCTCCTGCAAGACCGACCTTTCCTCAAGACCGCAGGTGGAATTTCTCTCTCATCTCTTCCTATTTGGCCAGCTGGCGACTCATATTTGGCGTAGTTTCTTGACGGCTTGCAGCATCACGTTCCTTAATCACCTCTCTATTGATGATCGGCTAAGGCAGTGGAGGAGAGTAGATGCTCCAGGAGTAGCGGCAGCCTCAATCAGGCATTTGATTCCAATCCTCATCTTATGGGAGATCTGGGTGAGCTGGAACAGAGCCAAATTTAATAAATCTCCTATCGTGGGAAATGCTGCTATTGCCCACATCAAGTGGTGGGCGCTAACCCTGTTGGAGGACCAAGAAGAAGTTAGGATGCGAATATCAGGTACCCACTCCATTGGCCATTCATACACCCACCCCTCCTTCTCTTATCGGGAAGTGAAGTGGTTGAAACTTGCAATAGGGTGGGTGAAATTAAATGCAGATGGTTCTACCTCTGGCAATCCAGGTCGATCAGGGGGTGGGGGAGTCTATAGGAATGAGGAGGGAAATCTGATTTTTGCTTTCTCACCTGCCTATGGAGTGGGGACAAACAACAGGGCGGAAGTGAGAGCAATTTATGATGCATTATTCTATGCCTGGAGCGATGTTTTGAGAAGATTGTTGTCGAGTCTGATTCCACGGTGGTGGTGGGCCTCTTATCCTCATCCTCCAGCATCCCTTGGCAATGGCGCCCGTGGGTCAGTAGAATCAAGAGGCTGGAGCAGAGCACGACCCTTTAGTTTTCGATGATCCCTAGAGAAGGGAATGGCCTGGCAGACGGAATGGCTAGGGTGGGCAGCCAGGCCTAGGCTACAGCCATTTTTGAGAACGTCAGGGAGCTCCCCCCTCAGGTTCGTGGTCTTTTATTCTTGGACAGAGTTGGCCTAGGCTCCATTACATTTGCTCTCTTGTAGTTGCTGCCTAGAGCCTTTTCTCATTCTCTAGTTAGGGGAGGTAGAGTCAGGGGGTTAGATAGTCTGGAGACTTTAGGGAGCATCTCGGGGTAGCGGTCCTGCTGCTCGCTAACCCTAGTTTCTATCGGTTTCAATGTTTTTTTTTTTCTCTTACACGATAGGTGTGGCTCGCTCTTTTGTTTGGGTTGCATCCGAAAGCATGTACATTTGCTGTGATTATGGAAATGTGGCAAGAGTCCACTTTGAAAATTAAAAAAAAAACCTCAACAATCTATGCATAAATGACATTTCTACTGGGCATCTAGACACATTCAAATGTAGAAACAATGCATTCTTGCATCCACCATCTACAGTCACCACAACCCAGATGCTGCCCATGTTCCAACATAACACATTGTAAGAGATTCGGGCTGTCCATCAGACGTTTTCTTCATTCTTTAGGATTTCAGACGCTTCATCATCTTCCCTAAAGGCAATTCAGCCCCCTCTAAGATTTCAATTAGATCATAGGATCCAAACAGAAAGCTATAGGATTTAAACAACATTGAGCAAAACATTCTGCTCATAAGTTAATTTACATATCCAAATAGTGCTAAATTAAACTACTAGGAAATCTCACACACCTGTAGGTTATGGTATCAACATTTGATTCTCGCTGGCAGATGGTTTCTATAGACAAAGCTAATGAAAGAACCAAAGACCAACTAAAACAGAAATCATATCAGATGCATGAGGGGCAATTAAAACCAAATTGTGTATATAAAGAAGGAGTAAAGAGTAGATTAAGATGATTCTACCCCCTAGCTTAATGGTACACATTCGCATAAGAGGTGGCGATGTGTTTTGAAAGTGATACACGCATTGATTTTTGTGGTATTACAATTTTAAAGGCAAAATGACTGCATGCAAAGCTATTCATCCCACTAACAAAACCATGTCTCTTGAAAATGCAAGCCATGCAAGAGATGGGCCCTGCCATGAAGATTCCCTCATTCAAGAAATATTTGGGATATGCTAGAAAGTGATCAAAATATTGCCTGAAGCCTCCAAAAAGAACAAGATAAAACCCTGCATTCCACTGAAATTATGTGTTTAACTGGGAATTCAGCAAGATAACTGATGTTAACTGCCAGTTCTCCAATTGCCCAACATGCATTGTTTGCCACTGAAACGGTCTCCTTTAACTCAGGAGTATCATAGATGGGGAATGTGTACAGAATCAGACTAAAAAACAAGTATCAGGAGTATCACCAGATGTGTACAAAATCAGACTAAAAAACAAGTATCAGGAGTATCACCAGATGTTTGCTCAACTCTGTTAGAAGCTTCCGACATTTCGGACAATAAACAAACCGTACTTTGATGGTTTTGCTGGCCATGTTTCTTGAAACACACTCCAAGTATGAAGCTCCTACGGAGTGAAGTCATCCTAGTGCATTTTAACATGATTACCATTAAAAAGAGTAGACTAACAGATGCACACAAAATAAAGCCAACAGGACCAAAGTGTCACTTTCATACTAATATCTCGAGAATCGTGATGTCTCTATATTGGTGGCTGGCTAAGAAATTAGTATTTGTCACTTTCATACTAATATCGAGTTTGGGCCGAAGTGTCGTGAAATTGGTATTCCGTGTAATGCTATTCTTCTTCTTCTTCTCTTTTTATATACCACAAGCTAGCGAGTTGGGGTACAGCCAAACGCATCACAAATTCAGTAGTTGTTCATCAGTTTCCTTGCTTAGCCTTTACGTTGCATGTGTTTGTACATAGAAAATTTTAGGCATGGAGAAATCGTAAAGAGGAACTTGGAAATTACTATGAAGTTTTACACATGCCGTACAACTAATTCAAATTACACTATCCATATCATAAATCCTAGTTTTGATGTATCATAAACTACCGCTTATTTAATCATCTGACAATCAGATTGGTAGACATATATTGGAAAGTTAAAAATGGAAAAAAAAAAAAATCCAATGGTCCTATTTCAGCTAACAAGTTTCCACAAATCAGTTAGGCTTGCTCAAGCAATCTGATTTTGAAACACTAGATTCCAAAATCCAAGCTGTCAAACCACCTCCAAATCGATGCAAATAATTTCCACTAGATTATCCATTGCTTGCATGAAAGACACTTACAATAACCACATTTTGCACAAATCAAAATTGCCTACCCCAAAATGACAGAGAGAATAAAACTCCAAGGAAATTCAAATTCACCTGCCCATCAGAGAACCTTTCGGAGAGAGAAGACAAAGACCCTGAGCTTTCTTTAAAAAATGCGCCTGCTATCAAAAAAAAAAAAAAAAAAGAAGAAGAAGAAGCCAAAGAACCCAACAATGTAAATTCTATAAACAGAAAACCAAAATCTCGGCGAATTCAAAACTACATAAAATAGTACTTATCATTCTAGCTCTTCTTTGCTTCAAATATACCCCAGAAACACAAACTTATGTTATCATTTCAATTAAATTCCAGTTTTTCTTTTTCTTCATATTTACTGGTACAAAATGGGCCGGTAAAGCTTCATTTTCTTGTAGTGTGAGACCCATGCATGTTGATTCACATGCTCTAGCCATCTGGGTTTAAGATTAATATCCTGTAGACTCGGCTACAAGTCAAGTCATCACCTGCTCGGTCATAAGAACGAGAAAAGATTTATACTCTGGCTGAGCGTGATGGATGATACGCAGGAATTAAAAATTACCTATAAATTGCAAACTTGGCATGCAAATAACTCAAGTTAAGCTGTTAGAAATATCATGTAACAACTAATCAATGCAAATGGCTAATTATTAGCGTGTATTGTGCCATTAGATAAGACATGAGAGTCTACCAATAACAAATTGCATGTGTAACAATATATAGGGAGACTAACAACATTAGAAGTGATAGGAAACAGTTTTGTATGCGGAACAGAAAGTAACTAACTACT
Source organism: Magnolia sinica (assembly GCF_029962835.1). Lineage (NCBI taxonomy): Eukaryota > Viridiplantae > Streptophyta > Magnoliopsida > Magnoliales > Magnoliaceae > Magnolia > Magnolia sinica. The sequence continues at coordinate 44,763,318 of NC_080590.1, forward strand.
GAAAGGCTCAACATTCGTATGTATAATTCTACAAGCAAAAAAAAAAAACCAAACAACAACAACATGGTTTTACAAGTATTAACAACTAACAGTGGGGCTAGGCATAAGTTGGCAGATTAGAAAACCTTGGATGCTTTTTTCATAATCGTACGTTTATTCATTTAATTCTGACCAACTGACTAGTGGACCAACCTGATTCTTGGAATAGGGAATCTATGTATTGGTACCCTTCTGATGATGGTTTGGATATTTCACCTTGTCTGCCACACTGGCATATGTGGTGGTGTGTGCATTAGCTGACCCGTACACATGTGGGCTTACCAAAGCTCATAATTAATTATGCATATGAAAAGATAAGAAAAACTAGGACTAAGTATAGTTCCAAAATGATCCTGGTGGAACTCCCTACCTTTAGCAACCCTATGGTGCCAAAAAAATCAGCCAGCATACTCTCAGCAGTTCCAGGAGGTAAGTTACAGACGTACACAGAACCATTTAAAGGGTCTCCTCTTCCCATAAAACTTGCCATGTCAATGCTCTGGTCTTATGAAGTTACAGGGAACATAACATGCACCCAGTGATGGACATTCAGAAAGACATATCTTAAAATAAAAATTAAAAAAAAAAAAAAAAAAAAAAAAATTCAGGCAAGTATAATTAAGAATTCATCAAGTTCACAATACAGGTCAAGGCAAGTATCTCATTAAGATTTTCACAATGCAAGATAATCCAAATTAATCCAAAGTAATTCATACAACAAAATTAGGAAAGGAAATTCATACTTGTAAGTTGCCAACTTATACCAACTTACAAGTATTAACAACTAACAGTGGGCCTTGTTAATTAAAATTAGGAGGAAATTAGTTCTGATAGGTATTAAGAATCAATAGGCAAACTATGTTATTTTCAATTGAATCAGTGGGGCTAGGCATTCTTGGGCATGTTCTCTGCTCCACAGCCAACCCAAATAGACATGCATTCATATGAATGTTGTGAAGATGAAACTAGTCATCTACCATGGGAGCCACTGATTCACCGCAGGATTGAGGGTTGGAAAACTCAACACCATGTTAAGAAGGTTCGTGTTGACTCAAAGACTCAACCTGACTCGATATTTAATAATTACATTAGGATTATTAAATATTTAATATTGCTTAGATGAGTAATATAAAATACAAATAATGTCATCAAACTAATCAATGGTTAGTTTAAGTTCTTCCTTGCAACAGAGTACAAGGTTTCAATTCTTATTAACTCAGTTTGAGTTTTTCAGCAACTCTCAATTCAATGAGCTTCACAACTAAGGAAAGGAATGAAAAGTGAAATTTCTCCTTCCAAACAGCTCTTTATCCATAACAAATCCTTCCCTTAGAATCGAGTTGCCCTAAAAAACTAACAAAATCAATCATACACTAAAAACGGAGTGAGAAATTCCATTTTAATACATGGTCTAAAGTGGTATATGTGAGGGATCACTGCCTCTAATGCGGTGGATCTATGTTGATTGTTCCCCTCCCATATATCAAGCTAGTCCACTCATGGATGGGCCAAAAAAGTATGAAGTAGAGAGATTAAATGTACAACAGTGGTACACATTATTGGTTGAAGCATTTCTTCAAACAACCAACATGCAGATGTCAGCGGCCATGGACAGTGGTGGATATGGCTACTGCTGCCATGGTTGCTGCCCAAATTTTGATAATCAGAATGGGAAGTGAGAGAGATAGAGATGAAGGGAGAGAGATCGAGAGAGAGTACTTTCGATTTTCTCTTCTTTCTTCTACTTTCTTCGATTGTTGGAGACAGATAGAAGAAGGAACAGCATGTCGAAGAAAATGAGGAAAAGAGAGATCAAGAGAGAGGGAGGAGAGGGAGATCGAGAGGCGGAGGGAGAGGAAAGGAGAGAGATTGAGAGAGTATGAGGGATAGAGATCGAGAGAGTATGAGGGAGAGAGATCGAGGATGGGAGAGGGAGAGATGAGATGGCGGAGATGGAGAGGGAGAGAGAGAGGGCTTTTTTTATACACAACCGGATAAAAAAAGTCGACCAAGCATCCGACAGTTGGTGATGGGCCGCCGCTAAAAAAGTGTCGAATATGCCTAACTTTCTTATAGTGAACGTTCACCAACTTCCCAACCTAAATCCTAGCATAAATAGCATTCCTCAGGCAATTGCTTCAACCGGATATAAATCAACTAAGTCGACTCGGTTCAGGGTCAACTCAGTAACTGTTATGATAAGCCATGAATCGAAACAATCTTAGCCATAGGCAAGGTGTAAGGCCTAAATCTGACCATATAAATTCATGGTTTAGGGTAGGATTCAATCCTAAGAAGCATACACATCCTCTGGCAACATTATTAAGCAAATTAAACCATAAGGTGATAATTTTTCCCCTTGAATTTTCATCTTCCATGTTATCTTAAGTAATAGTTCAACTTTTATTTCAATTGATAATTATCCCTAAATCATGATTACTTGTGTCAGATATTGAATCTGATTATCAGTCGTATGCCCAACACTTAGCTTGTATGAACATTTATATATTGTACTTGTATATCTTTTCATACTTATGGATTGCTTATGAATTACTTGTGAAACTTGAACTGCTAAATCTATCAGTGAAAAACTGGACTTATAAATGTACATCCAAACTTAGGATGTAACTTTATTGATTATGATTATAATGGACTCTCGACCTAGTGACTACTTTGACTAATGAATTAAATGAAATTTTGATGTGAGCTTATCATCCATGGATTGTTGTGCCTATGTGACTTTTGGAGATGACCCCTTTTTATCACATCAATTTGGTATTTGTCATCTGTGGCTTTGATTTGATATTTGCCCAAGTGGGTTTGATAGTATATTTGCCCAAAGCAGATTGATTTGTGTGACATGTGATGGAAGTCTCAATTATTATATTGTGATTGGCCACTAGTTGAGGAGAATACCATTAAACATCCTAATGTTGGAGTCTCATGAGCCAGGAATGGTGGTATGGGACACTATGCCTAAGTTGTCGGCCTATGTTGGGTGATGAGGGGCATAGTGACCTTTGAGCTTTCCTAAATCGGTTGTTTGCAAATTGGGATAATAATGGTTGGGACTAATCACGCATTCATGGCCCTTGCTTTTTTAATAGACTGAATATTTGAAAGGTCTATTCTCTTTCATGAGCAGGTCAAGTGTTTGAAAGACCCATTTCTTTACAATTGAATGAGTAGACTGTTTGAAAGACCCATTCTCTTGCCCGAATGGGCTGATTGTTTGAAAGGTCCATTCTCTTATTAGGGATGAGCCGATTGTTTGAAAGGTGCCCCATCCCGATGTATGAATGAGTCAACTGTTTAAAAGACCCATTCTTTGCTTAAGTCAGCCGATTGTTTAAAAGGGCCACTATTTTACTTGAGCGGGTTGACTGTTTAAAAGACTCGTTCCTTTTGCAAGTTGAATCAGTCGACTGTTTGAAAGACCCATTCTCTTGTCTGAATGGACTGACTGTCTAAAAGGTTCATTATCTTATTATGGATGAGCTGACTGTTTGAAAAGGCCCACTATTTTACTTGAGTAGGTCGACTGTTTAAAAAACCCATTACTTTGCAAGTTAAATGAGTCAACTGTTTGAAAGACCCGTTCATTTGTAAGTTGAATGAGTCGACTATTTGAAAGACCAATCTCTTGCCTAAATGGACTAACTGTTTGAAAGGTCAATTCATTTTGGCCAACTGAATGTGCATTCCCAGTTGATGTGCATTCACATGTACATGCACTTAAATAAGATCGTATTATGATTTGTTTTGAATATTTTCTTATTTAAAACTATGCTTAACTAATGTAGCAGTGTGTAATCTTGAGAGAAAGTCACTCTGAGCTAGTCACTCATTCATCAAATATATAACCAAACAGGTAGTGCAGGTGGTTTAAATGATAATCATATTCATGTTGTTAAGGTACAGGGTACAAAGTCTACTTAAGAGTTGCTACATGATCTCTAGTTTAAGACCAATTACAATTTATCTTATTTCATGTATTAAATTATTTCTTTTGTAATTTTGATTAATGAGACATTGGTTTGTATAAGCCTTTGGGCAGCCACTGGAATAATTGGACTTATGTATTTAAATTTTCTTTTTATGCTTGACTTGTTCTATTCTGCTAAATTACTAACTCTGAGAAAAGAAACAAGTTCTAAAATTTGGCTATCTTTTAAGGCTAACACTTGGGTTTTCAGAAAACAAGTCATATACTTGGGTTGGGAAAAGTGAGGCATTACATCGTTGTTGGTATGTTATAGGGGTCATAGTTCCGATGTTGTTAGAAGTTGCAGTTCGTACATTTTAGGAGTTTAAACACTCTATCGCAAGTTGACAAGGTGATTAATATTGGACAAAATCACAAACCAAAAACCTACTCTTATTCCAAACCTTAGACATAACCCCCAAACCCTAGAAGCCCATATACCCTAGGAATCCTAGTCCTAAATCCAAACCCTAAACCTAGGTAATCATAACCGAAAGCCAAAACCCAGTCAATCTAGTCAATCAGACCCAGCTTAACCCTAACCCTAAAACCAAACCCTACTCCTAGGAAAAGCCTAATCAAATTCGGTCAACTCATCGACTCAACTCACTAAGTCAACCTGGCGAGTCGACTCACTCGGTCAGCCTACCCAATCAATTCACCCAGCTAACTCAACTTGTCAAGCCCAAAATCTACCTTGAACCAAGCTCATATGGCCAAGCCCATTCAGAATATGGAGCAAACTGGAATCCCACATCCCTAAAAGCAAAGCCAACACACATGCAGGGGAGCTCACTTGCAAAACCAGGAGACTCTATTTGTGACTGGCGGCCCCTAGGGTGCCACTAGCCCCATGACAGCCCTCCCACCTAACTTGGAGTGGCTCCACACATGCATAGGAGCTCACTTGCCAAAGTAGGGAGCTCTATTTGACACTGGCAGCACCTAGGGAGCCATTAGTAATGTGGCAACTATCTTGTCTTGGTAGAAGCTCTATCTCCTTTTGCAATGCCCAAATGAGTGACAACACAAATTCACTTCAATGCCCCTCCTCAACCAAATTTACATCCCATGCCATTCGATCCATCCATTTAGATCTTACCATGTGGCAATCTCAAATCCAGACCCTCCATGTCACTTTCAACCCTACACTTGCTTAGAATTAATAGAAAACTAGGCAGGAAGGCTATAAATAGCCCCCTCCCCTTCTCATTTTAACACACCTTAGCATAAAAATAATTAAAATAATTAAAATAATAAACCAATCATACCCTTAAGCCATCATCCCTTAGCTTACCCATTCCACCCCTCCACTAAAGAGAGGAAAGAGTGGAAAAAGAGAGCTTAGCCCAGGTCAACCCAATCTATCCCAAAAATTTAGCCACCTGAGCCTCAATCCATGTCTCTCAATCTAATCCTAGCGACACTACCATCCATCTATCCATCCAACCTTCAATCAGCTTCATCCGATCCAAGCATTAGCATTGTTCAATACTCATTCCCTTCTCAACCCGACCCCCTACTGATCTCATCCATCAGTATTACATTACACTACGCACCTAATCGATTCGAGCATATGATCTGTGGCTCGCCGATATAATCAAAACTTGCCCATCAGAAACTCTAATCGATTAGCATATGCATGGTAAGTGGGTAAGCGGATTTATCCAGCCGAAACTACAACCAGTCATTAGCGTTGCATTTAACACAGCATCATATACACATAATATTATATATATATATATATATATATAGTTTTTCATACATCACGCTCAGCACCCGATCATTTTAAACGTATGCTCTGTGACTCTCCGACTTAATCGGATCTTTGCCATCATAAACTTGGATTGTTTGGTTTATTGCTTCGACAAGTGAGAAATCAAGGCATATTTATCTATCCAAAACTACAACTTATCATAGGCATTGCATTTAACAGTACAACATTACACACACACTTGTATCATTACTGCGAATAACTAATCAAAATCGTTAAAACTTTGTGAGATCTTGTGAAGTAGAGACTATACATTTGTACAAGTAGAGCAGGTACCTTACATCTTCTCTCTCTATAACTATGGTTCCTTACTCAGAATCTTCAGCCACAAATCAAGGAGTCATTTTATGGTAGGAAATCCTCAAATTCTCTATCATAATGTTTCTACTAGTCTAACCGACTGTGGAATCAGATTAATTGGCTAGTAGGGACTCCAGTCAAATATAACCTCTTTATAATTACACCCATACATTTCCAACCAAATCTACCTAGCGTGAGCACAATCCACCACCCAGGATCCAACATCCATAGATTGGCAACTGCACTAGAGAGGTACTAGTCACACTAGTCGCAACCTAACTTGAAAGCTAGATCTCAAGAATTCTTGAGGATCGATAGTTCTTGTGTACTTTCATCCAACATTCATCCTAACTCCTAAAAAATACCAAAGAAAAGAGAAAAATCCAAAATCCAAAAAATTAATCAGAACCATTATGGCCATTCAAGCCAGATATTATCAATCAAATCCCTTCTACTATGGTCCAAATTGAACCTGATCTCAAATAACCATGAAAAACTACAAGGAAGAAAGAGCTCTCCCATTCCCGACTCTCGAAATATGGCCGAGGCCACTCTTCCGAGACTGCATCCAGCAGGATTAGTGTCAGTCTCTTGCATCTAGGAACTGGCCTAAAATACAAAGATCATGCAAGAAATGCTTTTCCAACTCATACAAGTGCAAGTTCCAATAATTATCACTTAGGTTGGCCCAGCTCAGCAACCAGCTCTCACCCTTTTCCCAGCCTCCACTTCAATCCAACCGCAACAATCAAGGTTCGCATAGGACTTGTAATACCTTCCTAATGGAGACCTCCAACCAACACAACCATATACCTCAGGCCATTTCTTCCAATATCATCCCATGAACGGGAGTCAATTCCATCATCCCCCACCCTAGACTCCTAATCAATTATAAAATTCTCTCCCTAATAGGAATTTCAGTCAATTTCAACATTTCATGCAACCAGGGTTTCATTACAGTCTCCTTTTCAAGTCCCAGTCCAACAAACTTTCTATAATGATAGCAATAACTAAGTCCAACCTACTCAAAATAGGAGTCATAGGGATGTCAATGAGGTCAACTATTATGAGAAGGAAATATGGCAAGCTTGGCAAGGAAAAAAAAAACCCCTTCCAACTGGTCCCTCTGAAATCGAACAACTATGAGAGATGGGGAGAAAACTCTAAAAGTAGTGTGGGCTCAATCTCCATCTACCAAGTTCAGGGACCTATGTCCCTTTCCTTATGCAAAGGTATGATGGTACAGAGTGTCCTATAGACCACCTAAAAGCATTATATAGAGAGCTCAATGTCATGGTAGGCAATGATGGAGCGTTGATCCGTCTATTTCAGAAATCTCTGAAAGGCGATGCATTAGATTTGTGCACGTCACTAGACTACCGTCGAATAAAAACTTGGTAACAACTTTCTCAAGCATTCATCGATCACTTCATGTCCAATCTTAACTCGACATCTAAAAGGGCATATCTTGTTGCCTTAAGGAAGGGGATGATAAATCATTGTAAACTTGCATTGGATGATGGTGGGCCATGGCTGCAAGAATGAAAACACCTATCAATGACGAGGGAAAATCATTATGATTGTCCACTCGACAAACCCAATTATCTCGAGATACCTTGTCTTATATTTGTATGCCAACTATATCCAACTCATCCACGCCGAGGAATAAGTCGAAATCGAAATTAAGGCTAGGATGATCTTCCCTTGCTGGTCTCATCAGGACTCCCCAGTATAGCCGATAGTGGAAGGAATGGCCTACTGGATACGAAAATGGTAAGAAAAGTGTTCCCATTCCCTATCCAATGAAAGAAGACAATCTCGTCGCCCCAACCCAAGGCACACCACTCACCCCTCAATAGAGACAACAATAGAAACAAAAACCAAGATGGAACGCACAGTACCCTAATCGAGGTTGGCAAATAGGTATGGCCTAGAAGTCTAAGTAGTTCAAATCAATAGACTAAACTTACAACAAAGTGCTAACTATGCTGCTCCAAGGGCAGCTTCAGACCCCTTTATCACTGAGGCCCGCACCAAACCATTTGCCACTAACTTATAATGTAAATGGGTATTGTGCATACCACTAGGCCAAGGGTCATACAATGGATGACTATTTCACCTTAGAACACGTGGTCCAAAACTTGATTGACCAAGGAAAAATTTTGACAGTGGCCTCTGACACAATTGTAAACAACACACTCTAGAATCTCCTACTACAACATCAAGTAAGTCTCAACACATCAAGCACCCATATTACCAAAGAAGAATGTCCTCTCCATATAGTCCAATTTTTCCTTTCCATTGACTCTCATTCGGAGTTCGAGCCCCTCATCCTGCAAAACGCCCCCTAGCTAGTCTGATCTCAGAGCCCCTCATCCTCCAAGAGGCACCCCCAGCCACTCTAATCTCAGAGCCCCTCATTCTGCAATGGGCACCCCTAGCCAGTCTAATCTCAGCACTCCTCTACAAGGGGCCGTCCCAGCCACTCTAATCTCAACACCCCTCATTCCGCAAGGGACATCTCTAGTTAGTTCAATCTCCAAAACCCTAAGTCTACAAGGGTATCCCTGAAATTGTGGTATAGACCGCTATAATAGAAGTAAGAATAGGTCAAAGTGTCCTAGAGGGGGGTGAATAGGACTTTATAAAATTTTATGCCAATTTAAAATCCTATTTTCCTAATCTTGATCTATTATGCAACTACTCAAGATACAATCATCTTAACTCTAAAGGCTTCCAAGCCAAGTAGAGGATCCAAGCACAAGATTATTCAAGATTAACAAATTGAACAACTAATCTATGATGGATGGTGTATATGAGTGTGTGTGGGATGTGATTCTTATCAGTTCTAAACATTTAAGTAATCATAATTCATGTAACATTCAAGATAAACATAATCAAAAGAATGTGCAAACCATAATCCCAAACACAATCATATATAGTGGTTTGGCTATGTGCCTACTCCACTCCCAGTGGACGCACTCAACCCTTAAGTGTACCGAATTTCACTAACAGAGGTTTCAAATCAGGTTCACCTCAAACCTTTACAAACTACATAAGGTTCCTAAGAATGCCTACACAAGGTAAATGGTCCTACACAAGGACTCAATAGTTTATGCCCTATACAAGAGCAAAGATCCTACACTAAGAACCTAGGTTTTAGGCCACACAGGCCAAGGATCCACATAAGGAACCTTGATTTAGGCCACATAGGCCAAGGTTCTACACAAAGAACCTAGGTTTAGGCCACACAAGCCAAGGACCTATACAAGGCCTTAAGTTTAGGGCACATAGGCCAAGGCTCTACACAAAGAACCCTAGTTTAGGCCACATAGGCTAAGGTTCTACACAAAGAACCTAGACGTACTCTCCTGTTGGAGGCCTCTATGAGGGCTTGTGAGGTTTGAGATACAACCTGTGACCCAATCCTATACAAGGAATGATCAATAGGATCTCTAGACTCTACGGACTTACTTGTAAGTAGATGAGCCCCATTCTGCACTTTAATGAAGATGCTCTCCCTTGATGGCAAAGATTCGCCACCGCAACACTTGATGATGCTCCAATGTGAGTCGACGGGGTTGGGTCAAGGTATATGTTAGAATCTACTCTAATAAATGTTAATCATTTAAGAGATGGAGTGATTCCAGGGTTTTATGCATTCAAGAGATTCCAGTTCAATGATATATCATTAAAAAGGTAGCGGGATGATCCTTGAATAGAGAAGTCCATTCATCAATCCACTCTATTGAATATCAATGATAAGAGAGGATTAAAGGATGAACTCTCATGAGAAAAAGGCTAAGGATGTTTAAGTAAGCAATAACACTCTCAGAGCTCTCTCTTTTTCTCAATCTAGCAGCTAGAAACAAGCTCCCATTATAAAGGCAAAAAGGTCCAACGGTAATAAAATAGTCAGAATCTGACTGCATTCAGTGTCATCGAACATGGTTCGATGTCATCGAATTTATACTCTAATGACATCGAGTGTTAGTTCGATGACACGGACTTTTACTGATAAGGTATGCTGGACACTTTTTGACAAGGATCGATGTCATCAAACATGATTCAATGTAATCCTAATTTGAATTACAATGTCATCGAATCTAGTTCGAGTCCACGAATATATACGTGATTTTTTATTACCAGAGCTTGCTGGATGATTGTGTCCTTCTTCGATGTCATTAAAACTGATTCGATGTTATCGAGGTTTAAATCTCAATGTCATCGAATCCATTTTGATTCCTCAAACATTTCTAAAAGATATTCCTTGAAGGCTCGCTGGACATTTTCTTGTCCATTTTCAATGTCATCGAAGTTTGAATTCCGATGACATCGAGTCTATCTTGATTCCTTGAATATTTTAGAGGATTTTCCTTTGGAGCTCGCTGGACACAAACTTGTCCATTTTCGATGTCACAAGGCTGCTTTGATGTCATCAGAGTTTAAATCTCGATGACATCTAGTCTAGCTTGATTCCTCAAACTTTTCAGAGGATTTTCCTTTGGAGCTCTCTAGACACTTTCTTGTTCATTTTTTATGTCATCAAACCTTGTTCGATGTCATTAGAGTTTGAATATCGATGACATCGAAGCTAGTTCGATTCCTCGAGCATTTCTGAAATATTTTCCAAGAAGCTTGCTAGACAAAACTCTAAGTTCTTCGATGTCATTGAATCATCCTCAATGTCATCGAATACATGTGTTCGATGTCATCGAAGGTACGTTCGATGAATCAAATTTTCTGTCCAAATACTTATGTGGTTGCTGGACATGTAAAGGTCACTTTTCGATGTCATCGAAGTCTGTTCGATGTCATCGACTTAAGTTCAATGACTCAAAGTGACATGCAGAAAACTTAGAAATTTTACCTATTTATACCAAGTTTTCAAGCTTTTAATTCCTTTGTTGTTCTAAGATTTTTAAGGGAATTATATGTCACGCCCCAAACTTGGAAACCGGTTTCATAAAATTCATGATCGCTGAATCCAATGCTGACAGCCTCCGTAATATCCCATTCTCGGCTCCCAGCGTGCATATGCCAGATTCCGATCTGAGATCCTACAAGGAGATATTTCAACGTAAATTTATCTCGTAAGAAGCATAACCATAAGTTTACCCAAATCACAAAGGCAACATCATCATCACATATCCATTAATATAAATAGTTGAATACAATGCTAAAATGGAAATACATATATTAATAATCAAAGCTCTAGAAGATAGCTGCACACTCCAAGCTCAACGCCTCTGCGACCTAAAGCCACCTACACGCATATATTGTGCATAAGCTTATAGAAAGCTTAGAGGGTAGTATACGTGTGTGCGCAAGGTAAGTGCCAAGTATAAAATATCAGAGCAATGCAGAAATATGCTGGTAAGTCCATAAATACCATTAGCCTTATCCAGGCTATGTGATGCAAAAAGATAATAAGCCAATATCATATACTGAGGAAGCAATATAGATCAGCTATGCAATGTGGAGACATAGAAAACTAAATATCATATACTAAGGATACAATGCAATATGCAAATCCTGACAAGTCCACAAATGCCGACAACTTTATTTAGGCCATATAAATATAGAAACGTAGCAACCCAGAATACCATATGCCGTAGATATAATGCAATATGCGGTGCGAATGAAATGACCAAGCTGGAGTATGAAGTTGGGATAACAGTACGTAGTATCGCAGGCTACGGGGTCCATCATAAGAGACTTCTATCCAAACTAGTTTCATACTTAAATTTGGATAGATAGACTCAATGTGGTAAACTCCTGACCTTAGGTTAGTCACGTGCCCTAACCGAAATCCTTACCATTGGGAAGGTACACATATCAATTAGTTACGCACCACCAGCCTGAGTGGATAATAAATGAATGAATGAATGAGTAAAATGCTGAATATGCAACTCTTGCTCAATAAGTCCACATATCATTACTGTACAACTCTGGGATCATCACCGGGGTCTAGTACACTCTACATGTGATCGCCGCCTACTAGACACACAACCATGCAAGTGGAAGAGACCTCACTATTCACCTGGCCAGTAGTCAGCCAATATCTACCCGGCATACTGATAGCGGACCCATTTACAAGCTAGTCAAACTCAGCCTAGTTATGCCCCTTACCCTCAGGCGGGTAAGGCCACACCCCATTCCAACCGACCACAACACAGTAGGAGACGTGGTCGACTGGTATTCGGCACTCTGGTGCTCATGTATCCACTTGGTCTAGACGTTTGAGCATCTCTTAGCCACAAAGGTTTAGAGATTTTCACTCAGGGACATCAATGTGCCCCGATGCTAGTAACAAATTTCTTATGTCCCATCTGGCAATCCACGACATGCCTGTAGAGGCTACGACCCTAATGTCGCTAGGGCGTATAGTAATTACAATACATAATGCAAGATGCATGAGTCATATAATCTAGTCATGCATCAATCCTGAGGATACTGTGCACTCGTGTGAGACAATCTCTGCCTATCAGGGAGTCTCATAACAACCTGCCCAATGGCATATGCAATGGTCAACTACATCTCGTAACAAACATGCAAATGATGCATATGGGCATATATCATGATGTTATGCTGTCACATACTTATAATCGGTATCTATAACCGGCATCGATAATCAGCATCGATGATTGGCTTGGATAATCGGCCTAACAAAGGGCTTAAGAGAAGGTCACAATGTGGACATTTAACCATTATTGCCCATCAATGTGGATATTTAACCAACATCGCTCCCAAGGAGTGACCCTCATAGGACTAAACGTATAATGAGCCCATGGCCTCATACAAAGGCCTCATACACAACATAATGGGTTGCATGCAATCTCAATGGGCCTCATACAATTATAATGGGCCTTACACAAGGGTCTCATAATCATAATGGGCCGCGTCACATGGGCCTAATACACATCACATGGGTCGCATCACATGGGCCTAATACACATCACATGGGCTGCATCACATGGGCCTATATACATCACAATGGGCCGCATCATGGTGGGCCACATACATCACAATGTGCCGCATCACGGTGGGCCATATACAATCTCGATGGGCCACATCCGATGGGCCTCAAATATATCATAATGGGCCGCATTATATGGGCTATATATACATCACATTGGGCCTTACTCATAGGCCTTAAATACATTATATCGGGCCTCGTAAATGGGCCACAATTACATCATAGTGGTCCTCACCAAATGGGCCTCATATAAATCATAATGGGGCCGCATCACATGGGCCACATACATCACAATGTGCCGCATCACATGGGCCATATATACATTATATCGGGCCTCACACATGGGCCTCATAAACATCAAGTGGCCGCATCAATGGGCCTCATATATATTAAGGTGGGGCTCATATATGTCAAGTGGGTTGCATCAATGGGCCGCACCATAGAAAACCATGAGAGCACCCACACCCACCGTTATATATTTTTTTGAGATCCGACCTATTCATAAGTTAACATGGAGATAGATGAAGTGAGAGCAAAAACATCCATCTAGCCATCCCTGCGGTTGTTGCCCCTCCCTTCATTTCCATTCTCCGGCTGTTGGATGTCATCAAACAATCGGCCTTCCCTCCATCTTCCATTGATGTTGTGAGAATCTCCCCTGTTTCTTTCCTTCTATCTTTCAAATCTATGTTAGACCGTTCAACATTCCTGGAAGACAGCACCCTATAGTCTCAGATGGGAATAACATCCACCTCACCCTGGTCCCCGGATTTGGATCAGGCCACAGTAGGTACTTGGGATAGGATTTTCGGGATTCCTATGCACGCGTGGTTCGACTCGGTAATGTTGGATATTGGTAAAGAGTTTGGTGAGGTGATCGAGATCGATTCCCTCTCCCGATCTGGAGGATTCAAGATGTTTGTGAGGATGAAGATTATTCTTAAACCTGGAAGCGATTTCCATCAACATGTCAACCTGTAAGTATTGAACAAGAACTTCCCTATCCAGTTACAACTAGAGCCATCCTTTGCACCATCTTTGTGCTTGTCGATGCCTAGCTGCCCGCCTCAGAGGATGCCTCGGAAGCTCCCTGCCATGAAATCTTGGGTTTTGGCTACCTTTCACAAGCCTCAAACTATCCCCGACGCACTCGCTCCTGATGTTCAAAGAAAGTCCCCAGAGAAAACATGTCCTACCCCTATTTATATCAATGTCCCTATGGATACCCCCCCTCCCCTTCGTCCTAATAACCTCGTCTCCACCCCCCTAGAACTACCAGTTTCAATCTGCCCTAACAGGCATCAAGAGTTCACACCCTCCCCTTCCCCTTCAGCACCTGTCCCTCCCAACCCCAGCCTCATGTTGGCCCCTATATCTGTTGTTATTGCTCTGTCTTCTTGCGCCCCCCTTACTGAACCCCTCACCTGCCTCCCCTGCATCCCACATCCTAAACTAAAATCAGTGGGCAACTCCCCCTCTAAGCCTTTCCAACATGATGGCCTTAACCTGCTCCCCTCCCCTCCTCAACTCCCCATCTTCCTCCCTAATTGTCCAGCATCTGCTATCCTCAAATATAACTCCACCCTATCTACTACCCCACTGTACCCCCAAAGTCCTTTCTTCTTGCTCCTTGGACCACAGCAACAGTCTCTAGGTTGACCTCTTGCCCTATTTCAATAGAGCTCGCTATGCGTCGGAAGAGGATACGGACGTGGTGGAAATGTTGACCTTAGAGGAAGATACACTGTCCAATGGGATCATTCTTTATTTGAAGCCCCCACCAGCCCCCCTCAAAAGGAATCAGGACTATTTACCAGACTCACCTGCCAACCATAAGCTTTTAGATAAGGACATTCGGGTCAATCTCAATTCTCTCTTGATCCAGTCCACTTCTGTTCCTATGGAGGATAACTCCAGGAGGCAGAAAATCAATAACTTGATCGAGATAGCTGCAAGTAGTAATAATTGATAATATCATCTTGTGGAACGTCCATGGCATTGGGAATGTGAGGACAATCAGATCAATCAAACGTATGTTGGCCTCCCATGACCCCTGCATTCTCGTTATTCTGGAACCCATGTTATCGGATGAGAAGCGCGTGCATACAAGTTTGAAGCTTAATTTTCATGCCTCTGTATCTAACTCATCCGATGGCGGGAAGATATGGATTTACTTTAAAAATTATATTTCCCTGTCTGTGCATTCTTCCTCCTCCCAGTCCATTACTGTTATGTTCCACTACGATAATGCTCCCTCCCCTATTTATCTGACTTGTGTATATGCTAGCTATGATAGCCGTATTAGGAGATCTCTGTGGTAGGAAATGGTCAATCTTACGTCTTCATTACAAGGACTTTGGGCGATTAGAGGTGACTTTAATGCAGTTGTTTCTACCAGCGAGAGGAGAAGTAGAAGACCGCCAGCTACTCGCAGTTCTGATGAATTTGAAGAGGCCATCAATAGGGCCAACCTCATTAATGCAGGTTTCACAGGGCCCAGATTAACCTAGTGTAACAACCAATTGGGAGCTGCCAGAGTCTGGGCTAGACTTGATCGAGTCCTTATTAATGCTCCCTTTATGTCCGCCCTCCCTTCCTTCTCGGTTCAGCACCTGGCATAGGTTAACTCGGATCACGTCCCTCTCCTTCTCTCAGCCCCTCCTCAGCCTACTTCAGCTCCTAGGCCGTTTAAGTTCCAGCACATGTGGACTCTCCATGAAGGCTTTCATCAAACGGTATCCCAAGCATGAAATGAATGCAGTTCTGATCATCCCATGTTCAATCTTCTACTCAAACTGAAAGCAGTCAAAAGAGCCCTTAAACGATGGAACAAAGATTGTTTTGGCAACATATTTCAGCAAATCAAGGAGGCCGAATCCACCCTTAGCGCGCTGGAAATGCAAATGCAGGATGGGGCAGATCTCCTCGCCTCTCCATCATCTTGGCAGAACTCCATTGAATTGGCTTTGGAGAAGCTTAAAAAGTTGGAACTATAGGAGGAAATTTTCTGGAAACAGAAAGCCAGGATTAACTGGCTAGAGGAAGGTGATCGAAACACTAAGCTTTTCCACTCCTCAGCACTAGAACGTCAGCGAAGATCAGTCATTTCTTCAATTCGCCTCGAAGATGGTCAGGTGCTGGACAACCTGTCTGATATTAAACTGACAGCGGTTAATCACTTTTCTTCCTCGTTCTCGACAGAGGTCTCCACTTTTCATCCTCAACTATTGGATGTCATCCCGCTAGCAGTTCAGCCTAACCATAATGCGTACCTCAGAGCCCATTCAACTCTCCAAGAAGTTCTCGATACAGTTAAGGCCATCCCTCAAGATTCTGCCCCCGGCCCAGACGGTTTCGCAGCTAGTTTCTTTGCATCCTGCTGGAACATTGTGAGTCAAGACTTACTCAGGGCTGCAGTTTTTATCTTTCAGGGGGGTGTATTTCCGCGAGCAGTTTCCTCCACGCTACTTTGTCTTATTTCGAAATCTTCTACTCCTAGATCGTTTTCCAATTTCCGCCCCATCAGCTTATGTAATTGCATCTACAAGATCATAGCCAGCATTATCGCATCCAGACTGTCTATAGTGCTCCCCGATCTCATTTTGCTCGAGCAGGGGGCTTTCATTAAGGGTCGTTTAATGGCAAAAAGCATCGCCCTCACTCAGGAGTTGGCTAGAGACATCAACAGGATAGTTCGTGGTGGCAACATTATTTTGAAATTAGATATGATGAAGGCTTACGATCGGTTGGACTAGTCCTTCATAAAACAAGTGTTGATTTGGTTTGGCTTTGCCTCTTCTTGGATTCAGGTGGTGGAAAATTGCTGGAGTAGTGTGTGGTTCTCTGTGATGATTAATGGAGATGCTTCGGGTTTCTTCAAGTCCTCGAGAGGTATTCGTCAAGGAGATCCTCTATGTCCCAACCTCTTCATTCTCTCAGCAAAGGTTCTTAGTAGAGGCCTCTCTCGTTTGTTGTTCACGGGTGAATGTACCCTTTATAAGCTCAAAAAGGGCTACATTCCAGTCTCTCATCTGCTATGTGCAGATGATACGCTAATCTTCACTAATGGTGGACGGAGATCCCTCTGTTCGTTCTCCAACTTCCTCAACAGATATCACTAATTCTCTAGGCTGAAAATCAACTTTTCCAAGAGTGCTCTAATATGCTCCAACAAGATTCCTTCTTCTAGAATCAGATCCATAGAGAGATTTTTGGGTGTTCCTTCTACTACCTCCTACCTCGTGTACCTGGGAGTTCCAATTTCCTTTGGAAGGGTTCAGGCGTGCTCGTTCCACCCCCTAATTAACAAGGTTGCTATAAGGATTAATGGTTGGTGCACTCGGTGCTTATCCCAGGCTGGCAAACTCATTCTTCTTCGTCATGTTCTTGGTAACATTCCTGTCCATTCTCTGGTAGCAACACAAATTCCTTCCAAAGTCATTGCTACTTTAGAATGTCGATTTGTAGATTTCCTTTGGGGCTGGTCTGAGGGGAAGAAGAAGCTCCACTGGGTTCGTTGGAAGTCCATTGATGTCCCGAAATCTGAGGGTGGCTTGGGTGTAAGGTTGTTACAAGATTTCATGACGGCCCTGCGAATGAAGTTGGGATGGTCGATCACTAATGAAGAGGAGGTTAGCTTGTGGAAAAGCTTTATGTCCTCTAAGCATGGCTCAATGACCCTATAGCAGGACAGCTCTAGACCTGTGGCTGCAGCGTCCCCCCTATGGAAGAAGGTGAGTGCGCTGATTCACATGCTGGATAAGCATGCGTAATGGCATATTGGCTCGGTAATTGCAATTTTTGGACAGAAAATTGGTCAGGTCTGGGCCAACTGATCGAGCTTACATCCACTCAGGTGCCCTTTAACCTTCCCTCCACCTGAGTTAATCAGGTTCTGGGCAAATTAAGCCCCCTCCCTTCTTCTTCCGTTTACGGATTCCTCCCCCAGAATATTGTAGATTTCATCTTCCAGGATGGTTTTTGTTTATCTGATAACCCTAATCGTAGGTTCTAGCCCTTCACGCCCTCTGGTTCCTTCTCAGTTAGCACGGGATGGGAGTTATGTCGGATGAGAAATCCACACAGAGCGTGGTCCAAATGAGTTGGCATCCTAGTTTGCCACCTAGAATGTCAATGCTCGTTTGGCGATTGTTGAACAAAGCTATCACAGTTGATGCGGAAGTGAAGAAACGTGGAATTTCTTTGGTATCTTGTTGTGACTGCTGCAGTGATATCCCGAATATCATTCAATCGGAGGAATCATTAGATCACATCTTCATTGCCAGTCCTATAGCTCGGTCCATTCGGAACTATTTTAGGGGTGCTTTCGGGATGGTGTTTATTTCTATCTCATCCATCAATGGAATGTTGACAGCTTGGTGGAACTCCCCTAACCACACCTCCCCTCTCCAGATGATCACCCCCTGCGTGATCCTTTGGGAAATTTGGAAAGCTCATAACGTAGCTAGGTTTGAGGACATCAGGCCCTCTCCGACCTCCCTTCGCTCTCATATTTCTCAGTGGCTTTCCACGCTTGTTTCCCATTTTCGGGCTCTTCACCACCCTCCACCCTGTAGATCCTTCATGGAGGAATTGGGTCTTCTCCCCACCTTTGGTTGCTTCAAGCCCCTCCTGGTGATCAGGTGGCATCGGCCGAATCATGGCTGGGTCAAGCTCAATGGAGATGGCTCTGCTTGAGGGAATCCGGGACCTGCAGGTGGAGGTGGGATTTGTAGAGATGATAAGGGAATGTTCATTTTTGCGTTCTCCTCGGCTTAAGGTATGGCTTCTGTAAGAGTTATAGTTTAAAGCCCTGTTTGTTATCAAATTTATGGTGCCAAAGACACTACTATGAATCTTGCATATATGAAGAACAAAGCTCTACTCAAGATTAACTTAGTTTGACAAGCACTGTTCATAAGTCAAGACTCAAAAAAGTGAGATTGTTCGACTAGATTCAAGAAGCTTTCAAGTTCAAACTCAAAATCTCAAGAAGTTTTCAAGTTCAATCTCAAGATATCAAAAAGCTCTCAAGTTTAAATGACATCAAGACTTCAAGCTCTATTACTTTCAAAGGTCACTCATCTCTAAGGTTTCAATGTCCTTACTTCACTATTGAGGTATGACTGACCATAGGTTGACCTTTAGAGTAGGTCATTTTGGATACATAATTCATATGTTTTATATAAGTGAGTCTGGTCTATTCTAAGACTAGTCTTGGACTTTGTTCGACTAGTCCTAGCACTAATTCGACTTGTCTAAACATTTCTTGGATCAGTCGTAAGTTTGTTACAAATATTAAAAATTTTCTGTTAGGCTTCGACTAGTCCTGAGGACTGTTCGACCAGTCGGAGGAACAATGTCGACTGCATCTACGACCAGTCGTAGACCTACGACTCAAAGAACAGTGTTGAAATTAGACAACCTATGACCAGTCAAAGGGATCCTACGACTAGTCGAAGGAGACCTATGACCAGTCATGAAACTATCAAATCTTATTGCACCCGAATTCTCAAATATCTATTGGTTCTACGACCAGTCGTAGAGATCATTAGACTAGTCGAAGACGTGATTTGCTCACCTATAAATAGAGCACGAATCTCAAAATAAAGAAAAGCAATTCAAGTTAATTTAATTCAGTCTTCTGAGAAATAAATCAATGCTCCATTTAAGCTAAGTGTGCATATTTAATATTCTCTTTCTTTAGCTTTGTTAATTGATTTTGTTTCTTACATTCCAATCTAATCTGAAAAGAGGAATTATTGTTTTCCTTTTTCTGGAATCAAAATCAATTAGAGCTAGCCTTTTGTTTTAATTTAAAATCTATTAGAACCTAGAACCATTATAAAGTGAGTATTGGACATTGAACTTTGACATTCAAATCTCTACTCCGACTTGGTTCTTCTGGGCTGCTACAACGAAGGAGAAAATCAGGTATTTTACAATTTGTGTAATTTACATTATTTGGTTTTATTTGAGGTTAAGCTAGAAAAATCTCAAAGTTGTTAGTTATCTGAGGAGAGACAGAAAACTCAGAAGCGAGGGTTTTTGAATTGTGTAAGCCCTTTAAAAAAGACACAATTGTGAAGGTTTTGGGTGAACCTGTGAAAACCTATTTAATAGTGAACGCTAATATCCCCTGTGTGAGGATATTAGGAGTGGAGTAACATTCTGTGTGGCTGTTGTTTAACAGTTGGTGAACACACAGGTGAACCACTATAATTCTTTGTATTGTGGATGTATGATTTATATTTCCTATCTTTTATCATTCAGAATTGTGGAATGTACGTGTGAATGTGAATGTTGTAATCATTTCATTACAAGCACAGTGGGGAATGTTGTAATAATTTAGATTTACATTTCAGCATTATATTTTTGCTATCTCTTTATTACGTTGAGTTTCAGTTTCTCTATTTGTTATAGAAATAAGGTTATCCTACCATAAACTTTAGTTTTTAGTGTAAGGTTATCCTTAGAACAATTTTTATTTCTATTTCTCTATTTTAGGTTGCTTTCCATTCCTATACAGTGATTGTTGTATAATGCTATCTATTCTTTGTTTCATATTCCGGGGTATTTAAATTTAATTTTCCATAGTCCTATTCACCCCCCCTCTAGGACATATAGCTTGGCCATTTCAAGTGGTATTAAAGCCTAATAGCTCGATCTTATTGCTTTTTATTTGGATTTAATTACTGACCTAACGATCTAAGCTATATATAAGATGTCAAATTTTGATAACCTATCAGTCACTAGGCCTCCACCCTTTGATGGCTCCAATTATGCCTATTGGAAAGCCAGGATGAGGATCTTCCTCAAATCAATGGATGAGAGTGTGTGGCAAGCCACAGTGACTAAATGGAACCCACCTACCACTGAAGTGACTAGTATTGATGGTTCAAAATCAATGAGAGTAACAACATATTTCTCATGGACCACCCTTCAGAAAAATGAGAGTAGTGCCAATGCAAAAGCACTAAATGCAATCACTTGTGCACTATCACCAGATGAGTTCAAAAGAATCATATCCTGTGATACTGCAAAACAAGCCTGAGATATATTAGAAATGACACACGAGGGTGTACTACAATTGTCAAAAAATCTAAAGTCCAACTCCTCACAACCAAATTTGAAGAAATTCATATGGAGGAAAATGAAATGTTTTTGGACTTTTACACTAGATTAAATGACATTGTGAACTCAATGTGGGGTCTTGGCGATAAAATCCCATAAAGTAAAGTGTATACAAAGATACTACGCTTACTTCCTGAACAGCTTAACTCTAAGGTAACTGCAATCTAAGAACTTCGTGATACGGATAATATGAGGGTAGAAGAACTAGTTGGTTCTTTACAAACCTATGAGTTAAACTTTAAAGCTCCTAAAAGTAAATCTATTGCTCTCAAATCTTCTAAAGGTATTTCTCAAGAAAACTCAGATTTAGAAAATTCTGAAGACGAGATGGCTCTTTTAGCGAAGAAATTTTACAAGATTTTCAAAAGCAAAAAAGGGTAGATTTTCAAAAACCAAATGATAAGAAAAGATCTAAACCTAAATCTAAAAGTTGGAAGTCTTTGAAAGATAGTCAATGTTACAACTGCCAAGAGTATGGGCACTTAGCAAGAAATGTCATAAAAAGGACAAAACAAAAAGAAATGGTATGTTGGCTACTTGGGATGAATCATCTGATTCTGAAGCTTCTTCTGAATCAGAAGATTCTGAAATCGAGTTGGGCAGTGAAGTTAAAGCCCTTATGACTTTAGCCAAATTCACTTTTTTAGATCATGATGATTCGACTAGCGAAGAAAATCTGAATAGTGATTATGAAAATGAAGATGATCTTCAAGATGCTGACAATGCCCTATACAAGGAAAGTTGTAAAATTGTTGTCAAACTTAAACTTCAAAAAGAAAAGTTTTCTAAACTCAAAGAATGTTTTAAATCACTTGTTTTAGAAAAATCTCAAATTTCAGATTGTTTTGAAAAATCAAAATGTGATTTAGAATTCAAAACCTCGCTAATTGAAAATCTGAAATATGAAAATGAGATACTTAAAAATGAAGTATCTTCTCTTCTAAGCTTAAAGGATACATGGAGGTATGCCCAAGGAGATCCAAAGTTGGAAAAATTATTATCCGGATCAAGAAAAAGTGGAGATTGATCCGGATTGGGTTATGATAAGAATATACCTCCTAAACAAAAGTATACTCCTCCCAAGTTTGTGAAAGGAGAGTCCTCAAACTCAAAAGGGAAAAGTACTTATCAAGGTTTTTCTAAAAATACAAAAACTTTTCAAAAACCTAAAAGCAGCTATGTCAACTTTAAAAATCAGAACCGAAACCCTCTTGCTGAAAAGATAGTAGATTTACTCAAGGAGTTCTTAAAATCTAACTCAGTAGGTCATTCTTACAACATCAGTCAGAAGAAGACCAACTATACTCCTAAACCCAAAACAGTTCTGAAATGGGTTCCTAAAGTTGCCCGCTTGGTTGCTCACACTGCTTTCAAAGCTACAAGCCATTCAAAGTGGTACCTAAACAATGGATGCTTAAGGCATATGACTGGTGAAAAAGGTTTATTCACCGATCTCAAAGACATGACTGGTGGTTCAATCACATTTGGTGATGGCAGCAACTGCAAGATTATGGGCCAAGGTACTGTTCAACTCTATAACCTTCCTTTGTTTAAAAATGTTTTATATGTTGAAGGTCTAAAACATAACTTGCTTAGCATATCTCAAATATGTGACAATAACCATAGTGTACAGTTTTCTAATCAAAGCTGTGAGATTCTAAACAACAAGGGTTTAGTAATACTAACTGGACGTAGAACGTCTGAAAACTGCTATATTGTTAATGAATCCAGCTCATCTAATCAATCGTGCTACATGGTTCATACAGACGAGACTGACTTATGGCACAAACGTCTTGGACATATACACTACCGAAATCTATATAGATTGAACAAATGGGAACTTATAAGAGGTCTACCCAAACTACAAAAATTAGATAAAATATGTGGTGAATGCCAGATTGGCAAACAAACAAAGAACTCACACAAAAAGGCAAATTCCAATACCACATCAAGACCACTCGAGCTTCTCCATATGGATCTAATAGGACCTACCAGGACGAAAAGTCGAGGTGGCAAAAGATATATTTTGGTAATAGTAGATGACTTTACCAGATACACATGGGTTGTCATCTTAAGGGACAAATCAGAAACCCTTGAAGAAGGAAAAAAGGTTCTCAAAAGGATTCAAACTGAAAAAGGTTCTCAAGTCAGTAAGATTCGTAGTGATCATAGATCTGAATTTGAGACTAGCAGTTTTGAGAAGTTCTGTAGCGACCAAGGAATATTACATGAATTCTCAACGCCCAAAACTCCACAACAAAATGGTCTAGTTGAAAGGAAAAGTAGAGTGCTTCAAGAAATGGCTAATGTCATGTTGAATAATATAAAGCTCTCTAAGAATCTTTGGGCTAAAGCAGTCAATACAGCTTGCTATATTATTAACCGGGTTTACACTAGTAAAGGTAATAATAAAACGGCTTACGAAATGTGGTTCGATAAAAAGCCTACTGTCAAATACTTTCGAGTTTTTGGCAGCAAGTGCTATATTTTACGAGATCGTGAACATCTGAGAAAGTTTGATACGAAGAGTGATGAAGGGATCTTTTTAGGATACTCTTTAAACAGTCGAGCTTATAGGGTTCTGAACAAAAGGACTGGGGTGATTCAAGAATCCATCAATGTGGTCATTAATGATCACTTAAACACACCTGTCTCAAGTTTAAATAATGATGAAGTATTAGTAATTGATAAATCTGATATTTCATCTAATTAGACTGATTCTGAACTGAGGACTGCTAAAGATCATCTAACCACACAGATTCTTGGAAACCCTCTCACTGGTGTTCGTACCCGTAGATAACTTGAGGATATATGCAATTACGTATGTTTTACATCCCAGATAGAACCATCTAATGTAAAAGAAGCTCTTGCTGATGAAAACTAGATTGTTGCGATGCAAGAAGAACTTAACCAATTTGTGAGAAATGATGTTTGGTATCTCGTACCTAGACCTAAACATAAACACATCATTGGAACCAAATGGATTTTCAAAAATAAGTCTGACGAACTTGGCAATATAATTAGAAACAAGGCTAGGCTAGTGGTACAAGGTTACACTCAAATTAAAGGTATTGACTATGATGAAACCTTTGCACCAGTAGCACGTCTTGAATCAATCAGACTCTTTATATTCATTGCGTGTTTTAGAAAGTTTAAGATTTACCAAATGGATGTAAAAAGTGTTTTTTTAAATGGCGATCTGCATGAGAAAGTTTATGTTGAACAACCAATGGGTTTTGAAGACTCCAAAAATGTTGATCATGTGTATTGTCTTAAAAAGGCACTTTACGGTTTAAAACAAGCTCCTAGGGCATGGTACGAGAAACTAACGAAGTTTCTATTAAGCCATAATTTTCAAATGGGATGTGTTGATAAAACTCTGTTTATTAAAAAATATAAGGATCATATCTTATTAGTAAAAATCTATGTTGATGATATCATTTATGGATCTACCTATACTAATATGACTATTGAGTTTGCAAATTTGATGAAATCTCAGTTTGAAATGAGCTTGGTTGGGGAATTGAATTATTTTTTCGGGTTACAAGTAAAACAAAAACCTGATGGAATGTTCATTTCTCAATCTAAATATGCTATGAACTTGATTAAGAGATTTGGATTTGAGAATGGTAAGAACTTTGATACTCCTATGAGTACAACCTTGAAACTCTTAAAGATTCTACAGGTAAAAATGTAGATCCGAAATTATATCATAGTATGATTGGTAGTCAATTGTATTTAACTGCTAGTAGACCAGATATCACCTTAAGTGTTGGTATTTGCACTAGATATCAGTCTGTACCTAAAGAGTCGCACTTGACTGCTGTCAAGCGGATTATAAGATATGTCGCAAGTACTGTTAATCTCGGTCTCTGGTATCCTCATAAAAGTGGTGTTCAATTAGCTGGGTACTCAGATGCTGACTAGGCTGGTAATCTTGATGATTGAAAATCAACCAATGGTGGTTGTTTTTATGTCGAAAACTGTTTAGTTTCTTAGTTTAGCAAGAAACAAAGTTTTATATCACTTTCAACAGCTGAAGCTGAATATATCGTAGCTGGTAATGCGTGTACACAGCTTGTTTGGATGAAACGTATGCTAAGTGATTATGGAATTAAACGGGATTCTATATTATTATATTGTGATAATTCCAATGCCATAAATATTTCAAAAAATCTAATTCAGCATTCTCGTACTAAACACATTGATATTAGATTTCATTATATTCAGGAATTAATTGAAGAAAAGGTTATATCTTTGGAATATATCCCTACAGAGATTTAACGTGCTGATATTTTCACTAAACCGCTCGACAAAAGAAGGTTTAACAAAATGAAATTTGATCTCGGCATGTGCATTTTAAAATGATTAATTATGCCTATTTGTATCATAGTGTATATATTTGCTAGTTTAGTTTTCAAATCTTGAAAAATATGCAAAAATTAGATTTTTTGGCCTATACTTGACCAGTCGTGAGTATCTACGACTAGTCGTGCTACGACCGGTCGTGTATACCCACGACTAGTCGTGAATCGCGTGGATTCACTTAAAATTTGGGGGAAATCACTTTCTTCTTCATTTCAACTTCACTCTCCAACGAGCCAACACACGACTAGTTGAACCTACCTTCCAAAATCTTCAAGGTTAGTGCTCCATTTGCATTTTGCTTGTAGATTTGTATCTAGATTATTTCTATTTCTCTCTTGGAGTTGGCTATTTCAAATTTAGTTGAGATTTGGGGTTTTTCTTTTGATAAATCTGATTTGAGAAAATCCTTTTTTCAATCCTTTGCAACTCTGCATATGGCTTCTAAAGGAAGAAAATCAACGTCCCGTGGTCCGTCTTCCTCTTCCAGATCAGTCCCTATCGCTAAGCATCATCTTAGGGCTCCTGAGGACAATCCATCTTATGTTCAGGACATCAGATTATGTAATGTCATTGTTGAGCATCCAGTAGATATTAATCATGTTGCTCCTTTTGATATTTTTCCTATGCTCTAATCTGTAGGTTGGAATAACTTATTGCTTTGGGATGGGCCAGCATACCGGTCCATCACCCAATCCATGTTTACATGCATATGTGCTTTCTCATTGAAAAATTTAACTTTTTCTATCTCCACAAGAGAAGGGCCATTTGAAGTTGATCGACATTTGATTTCTGCCCTTATGGATATTCCAGTGAATGATGAGGATATTCTCATCCATACTTTATCTGATAAACCCTCTGTCGATGAAAAACGTATGCTGACTAAGGACTTATGCAATATGGATATACAATAGACGCATAAAGGGAATGCGCTTCCTTCAAAATATCTGTTACCCAAATACAGAATTCTTCACAAAATTGTGTCTAATTTGTATCCTCGGTCGAGTAATAAATCTGAATTGACGTCCTTCATAGTTTGTATTCTTCATTCTATTGTCAATGGTGTTAACATTTGCTTACCATCCTTGATTTGTCACTTCATCATTCAGTTTCGACTCTATCCTAGTCACAGTGACATTCCGTTTGGATATTTGATGACTGTGTTGGCTACTCATATGTCTATCAACATGCCGGTTGGAGAGGCCCCTATCCATCATCTGATATTTAACAATTCCAATATCAATAAGATGAAGTTGGATTTCCTTCCTAGCCAAGGTGATGGTGTTGGCAGTACTGAAGCTAAACATGAAAAAGAAGCTGGTGATCTTCCTCCTGATGATATTAACATGGATGATATTTTTGAAGAACTTGAGTCTGATTCTACAAATGATCCAGATTATGAGCCTTCTTCATTTGATGCACGTTTGAGTGCATTGAAAGATAAAGTTGAGAATCTAAATGTTAAGATGGAAAACATGCCTGTTGCCCATGATTTATAGTTCAAATATATGCATAAATATCTTAGGCGCTTGAACAAAGGCATGCATCAACTTGATTCTTTCATTCCTGCTCCTTCATCTGGGTGAGATTAGTATTTTTAAGATTACTGGTCTGTAATAACTTTATTACTCCTAACTAGTTTTTGAGTTTGTCACTCTCTTTAAATTAGCTTAGTCTATGAATTATGTGAGTTGCTTATGTTATGTTCTCATATCTTGACTAGTTACCTCTCATATTTCTCAACGATTATTTCTCCTCAGCCATCTAGGTTGTGCTTCCTTTGTCATATTATGACAAAAAGGGAGAGTATGAATATGTTATAGATATGTATATGTATGGTGTTTTATGAGTATGTTACTCAGGGGGAGTATTAGCATAGGTGTGCAGAGGTGGACCATATGTTGAATAATATTGATTTTCAAGTCTGCAGGATACCGGTTGATCAACTGGTGCATGATTCTTTAATCAGATATAACAACTGGTGCATGATTCTCTAATCAGATATTCTGTGTTATGAAATATATCTTAAAAGTGTGTTTTGTCACTAATTTGACAAATGGGGAGATTGTAAGTGCTATAGTTTAAAGCCCTGTTTGTTGTCAAATTTGTAGTGCCAAAGACACTACTATGAAGCTTGCATAAATGAAGAACAAAGCTCTACTCAAGATCAACTTAGTTTGACAAGCACTGTTCATAAGTCAAGACTCGAAAAGTGAGATTGTTCGACTAGATTCAAGAAGCTTTCAAGTTCAAACTCAAGAATCTCAAGAAGCTTTTAAGTTCAATATCAAGATCTCAAAAAGCTCTCAAGTTTAAACGACATCAAGACTTCAAGCTCCATTACTTTCAAAGGTCACTCGTCTCTAAAGTTTCAATGTCCTTACTTCACTATTGAGGTATGACTGACCATAAGTTGACCTTAAGAGTAGGTCATTTTGAATACATAATTCATATGTTTTATATAAGTGAGTTTGGTCTGTTCTAAGACTAGTCCTGGACTTTGTTCGACTAGTCCTAGCACTGCTTCGACCTGTCTAAACATTTCCTGGATCAGTCGTAAGTTTGTTACAAATATCAAAAATTTTCTGTTAGACTTTGACTAGTCCTGGGGACTGTTCGACCAGTCATAGGAACAGTGTCGACTGCATCTACGACCAGTCATAGACCTACGACTCAAAGAACAACGTTGAAATTAGACAACCTACGACCAGTCGAAGGGATCCTACGACCAGTCGAAGGAGACCTACGACCAGTCGTGAAACTGCCAAATCTTATCGCGCCCGAATTTTCAAATATCTGTTGGTTCTACGACCAATCGTAGAGGTCCTTAGACCAGTCGAAGACATGATTTGCTCACCTATAAATAGAGCACGAATCTTAGAATAAAGAAAAGCAATTCAAGTTAATTTAATTCGATCTTCTGAAAAATAAGTCGGTGCTCCATTTAAGCTAAGTGTGCATATTTAATATTTCTTTCTTTAGCTTTGTTAATTGATTTTGTTTCTTGCATTCCAATCTAATCTGAGAAGAGGAATTGTTGTTTTCCTTTTTCTAGAATTAAAATCAATTAGAGCTAGCCCTTTTGTTTTAATTTAAAATCTATTAGAACCTAGAACCATTATAAAGTAAGTATTGGACATCGAACTTTGACATTTAAATCGCTACTCTGACTTGGTTCTTCTAGGCTGCTACAACGAAGGAGAAAATTAAGTATTTTACAATTTGTGTAATTTACATCGTTTGGTTTTATTTGAGGTTAAGCCAAAAAAATCTCAAAGTTGTTGGTTATCTGAGGAGAGCCAGAAAACTCAAAAGCGAGGGTTTTTGAATTGTGTAAACCCTTTAAAAAAGACACAATTGTAAAGGTTTTGGGTGAACCTGTGAAAACCTATTTGATAGTGAACGCTAATATCCCCTGTGTGAGGATATTAGGAGTGGAGTAGCATTCTGTGTGGCTGTTGTTTAATAGTTGGTGAACACACAGGCGAACCACTATAATTCTTTGTATTGTGGATGTGTGATTTATATTTCCTATCTTTTATCATTCAGAATTGTGGAATGTACGTGTGAATGTGAATGTTGTAATCATTTCATTACAAGCACAGTGGGGAATGTTGTAATAATTTAGATTTACATTTCAGCATTATATTTTTGCTGTCTCTTTATTACGTTGAGCTTTACTTTCTCTGTTTGTTCTAGAAATAAGGTTGTCCTACCATAAACTTTGGTTTTTGGTGTAAGGTTGTCCTTAGAACAATTTTTGCTTCTATTTCTCTATTTTAGGTTACTTTCCATTCCTATACTGTGATTGGTGTATAGTGTTATCTATTCTTTGTTTCATATTCTGCAGTATTCAAATTTAATTTGGCATAGTCCTATTCACCCCCCCTCTAGGACATATAGCTTGGTCATTTCAGCTACCAACGTCAATGCCGAACTCAGGACAATCCACGATGGCCTTGACCTTTGCATTCAGCAGAGCCTCAATCAGATTATTGTGGAATAAGACTCAAGTCTGGTCATTGGTTTTTTGAACGGGTCAATCACTCCCAGTTGGAAATGGAAATATTGGATTGCTCGGATTGTCAGATTCGACTCCTCGATGAGAATCATTTTCTCTCATATCTTTCGGGAAGGCAATGGGGCGGCTGACGACATGGCAAAATTTGTTAGCAACTCTCAAATTAATTCTCTGTACAGGCAATACGTGCTCCTCCCTACCAATGTTAGAGGCAACCTCTTCCTGGACAAGGTAGGCCATGGGGCTATTCGGCATGGCTCTTAGATCTCTGGCCTCTTTCGTCTGTTATTATCTCCTTTCTCGCTTTCCTCGTTCCTTTTGTATCTTGTCCTAGTTTCAATTCCCGTCACACGATAGGTGAGGCCTCTTTGTTTTGTTCGAACCCACCCGAAAGGATGTAAAGTTTTGAAAGTAATGAAATCGTGACAAAAAAGGAAGCCACATTTTCTTGAAAAAAAAATCAGCTTGATTGGAACTACTGTGGCCTTTAAGAAGTTTTGAACGGTGGATGTCACTGTCCCCACTATTTTCAATGGTGGGGTCCGCTTGAACTATAGATCTGTCTCATTCTCTTCTTATGCCATAAAACGATCTCCCAAAATGGTTGGGCGGTATGGATACAACACATGCATCATGGTGGGTCTCACCATCCAAGGTTTGGATGGTGTGGATTTCACCCACACATACATTATGTAGGGGGGGCACACGGATGGATGGATGGAGTGGATTGCACATACATCACAATGACCCCGAGCTGCTGCTACACGTGCAACAACTACTGGCCCAACGTCCATAAGACGGACGATGTGGACATGGTCCACACAACAACTGGGTCCCACATGCTACTGACGTCAATACAGCAACTATATAGCTACTGTATGACGCAGCTGCTGCTGCTTCAAATAGCGCAGGTGGGTCCCACATGGGGCCACCATAATATTATATATATATATATTATAATATATGTATTATTATTATTATTTTATTACCATTTTTTTTTGGATTGCAGATCAGCAACGTCCAGCGTCCAGTGATGGACAGTTGGATGAAATAATACATCAAGTGGCCCACCGTCCAAGCAATGGATGGTGTGGATGCCACACATGTAATGGGTCCATGTGATGGACGGCATATATAAAACACATACATCAGCTGGGTCCCACAGACCTTGCTGACATCACAGCAGGGGGACCCACAGAGCTTGGTGGCATCAATACACCAGCTGTATAACTGATGTGAGGCACCCAGCCAACCCGTTTTTCCCATCTTAAGTGGGTCCCACATGCGTGGCCCACCAGAACTTGTCGTCACTGTACAGCAGCTATATAGGTATTGTAGGTACACCCCCTCATATGATTACAACACATACATCAAATTGGGTCCCATCACAAGTGGGCCTTCAAATTAAAAATCAACGGTAGATCACCCACCTATTGGCCTCCTTCTTTAGCTCCTTCGACTCCTAGGCTCCTTAGCTTGCTCTTTGATGGAGGAAGATGAAGATTGGATGATAGAGATTGGGGTAGGGAAGTGGGCCACACCTAGTTTCTTTCTCTCCTTGGAAGGCTTGGACGGTTAGCTCTCTTTGGGAGTTGCTTAGAATGAGAGAGAAATGAGAGAGAGAGAGAGAGGGGTGATGTAAGGAGAGAGGGATGGGTGTGTAATAAGAGGGATGGGTTGGGTTGAATTTTGGGTGAGAGAGTGATGGGTGGAGAGAGAGAGAGAGAGTTGACTTTGGGTAAGGTGGTGTAAGAGAGGGATGGGTTGGGTTACTTGTACTTGAATGATTGATTGATTGATGGATTGATGTGATGTTTGATTGAGATTCTCTCGAAATTCGCAACGTGCGGCATTTTCCTCGAAATGAACTTGGGCCCACATCTTCTGACCTGGGTATCAGATCAACACGCGAGACGTAGCATTAGAACTACGGCGACGGTGTGGTCGCAAGGGTACAAGTCTCAGGTCGAGTCCACTCAGATATTCGGGATGTGACTTAGGGTCGTGCGGAAACACAGATTACAAGTTACGGGTTGCCGAAATTCGACCGAGAGGACTGCGAGAGTCTACGGAATGGTACAGTTTAAGATACGGACCTTATAGTTCTCCCTTCCTAATAAAAATTTCATCCTCGAAATTTGAACCATAATATAACGAATACAGAGCTCACTAAGGGAGGGAAATCCTACCATTATATATATAATTAGAACACAACATAACAACATAATCGAACACCTAAGAGATGGGGATAATGCCCACGAATCTCAACTTCTTGCTCCCAAAATGCCTCATCAGCACTATGATGACCCCATTGATCCTCGGATCCCAGTTAGAAACGATCGAGACTAGAATACTATGTAGGCTCACAATCTTAACGGTAGGGAGCTATGTCAGAAAGTTTCTAAGTCAATCGAACTCGGGGATCTAACCATTCTAAGTTCTTAACAATCATAGAGTATAGGGTAGCTATCAGCAAATATGTGATGCTATCCTCAGGTATTCTCAAGTTATGCTCTGATACCAACTTCTGTCACGCCCCAAACTCAGAAACCGGGCTCACAAAATTCTCCATCACCAAATTCGGTATCAACAGCCTTCGTAGTACCCCATTCTCGGCTCTAAGCGTGCATACGCCAAATTCTGATCCTGGGATCTTACAAGGAGGATTTTCTAACGTACATTTATCTCATAAGAAGCATAACCACAAGTTTACCCAAATCACAAAGGCAACATCATCATCACATATCCACTAATATAAACAGTTGAATACAATGCTAAAATGAAAATACATATATCAATAATCAAAGCTCCAAAAGACAGCTGCATGCTCCAAGCTCAACACTTCTGCGACCTAACGCCACCTGCACGCATTTATCGTGTATAAGCTTATAGAAAGTTAAGAGGGTGGTGTAAGTGTGTGCGTAAGGTAAGTGTCAAGTATAGAATATCAGAGCAATACGGAAACATGCTGGTAAGTCCATAAATACCATTAGCCTTATCCAAGTTATGTGATTCAAAAAGATAATAAGTTAATATCATATACTGAGGAAGCAATGTAGATCAGCTATGCAATGCGGAGACATAGTAAACTAAATATCATATAGTGAAGATACAATGCAATATGCACATCCTGACGAGTCCACGAATGCTATCAACCTAATCTAAACCATATAATTGCAGAAACATAGCAACCCAGAATACCATATGCCATGGATGTGATGCAATATACGGTGCGAATGAAATGACCAAGTAGGAGTGTGAAGTCGGGATGATAGTATGTAGTACCACAGGCTACAGGGTCCATCATAAGGGACTTCTATCTAAACTAGTCTCATACCTAAATTTGGATAGATAGACTCATTGTGGTAAACTCCTGATCTTAGGTTGGTCGTGCACCCCAACCGAAATCCTGGCCATTGTGAAAGTACACATATTAATTAGTTGTGCACCACCAACCCGAGTGGATAGTGAATGAATGAATGAGTAAAATACTGAATATGCAACTCCTGCTCAATAAGTTCACATATCAGTACTGTACATCTTTGGGATCATCACTGGGGTCTAGTACACTCTACACGTGATCGCCGCCCACTAGACACACAACCATGCAAGTGGAAGAGACCTCACTATCCACCTGGCCAGTAGTCAGCCAATATCTACCCGGCATGTTGATAGCGGACCCATTTACAAGCTAGTCAAACTCAGCCTATCTATGCCCCCTACCCTAGGGTGGGTAAGGCAACACCCCTTTCCAACAGACCACAACACAATGGAAGATGTGGCCTACTAGTATTTGGCATTCGGGCGCTCAATTATCCACTCGGTCTAAACGTTGGAGCGTCTCCTGGCCACGGAGGTTTAGGAATTTTCATCTAAGGACATCTACGGCGCCCCGATGCTAGTAACAGAATTCTGGTATCCCATTTGTCCATCCACGACATGCCTGTGGAGGCTACGGCCCTGATATTGCTAGGGCATACAGTAATCACAATACACAATGCAAGATGTATGAGTCATACAATCCAATCATGCATCAATCCTGCACATACCGTGACTCATGTGAGACAATCTCTACCTATCAGGGAGCTCATAACAACCTATCCAATAGCATATGTAATTGTCAACCATATCTCATAACAAACATGCAGATGATGCATATGGGCATATATCATGATGTTATACTGTCACATACTCATAATTGGTACAATAACCAGCATCGATAATCAGCATCGATAATCGGCCTCGATAATCGGCCTAACAAAGGGCCTAAGGGAAGGTCACAATGTGGACATTTAACCATCATTGCCCATCAATGTGGACATTTAACCAACATCGCTCCCGAGGAGTGACCCTCATAGGACCAAACGTATAGTGGGCCCATGGCCTCACACAAAGGCCTCATACATAACATAATGGGCCGCATACAATCTCAATGGACCTCATACAATCATAATGGGCCTTACACAAGGGTCTTATACATCACAATGGGCCGCGTCACATGGGCCTAATACACATCACATGGCCCCCATCACATAGGCCTAATACACATTACATGGGCCTATATACATCACAATTGGCCGCATCACAATGGGCCACATACATCACAATGCACCACATCACAGTGGGCCATATACAATCTCGATGTGCCACATCCCATAGGCCTCAAATATATCATAATGGGCCGCATTACATGGGCTATATATACATCACATTAGGCTTACTCATAGGCCTCAAATACATCATATCGGGCCTCATACCTGGGCCATAATTACATCATAGTGGTCCTTGCCAAATAAGCCTCATATAAAATCATAATTGAGGCCGCATCACATGGGTCACTTACATCACAATGTGCCGCATCACATGGGCCATATATACATTACATCGGGCCTCACACATGAGCCTCATAAACATCAAATGGCTACATCAACGGGCCTCATATACGTCAAATGGGCCGCACCACAGAAAACCGTGAGAGCACCCACACCCACCAGTAAAACATTTATAAGACCCACCGTTATGTATTTTTTTAAGATCCGACCTATTCATAAGTTAACATGGAGAGAGATGAAGTGAGACCAAAACATCAACTTGATTGGAACTACCGTGGCCCTTAAGAAGTTTTGAACGGTGGATGTCACTGTCCCCACTATTTTCAATGGTGGAGTCCGCTTGAACTATAGATCTGTCTCATTCTTTTCTCATACCATAAAATGATCTCTCAAAATGGTTGGGCGGTATGGATACAATACATGCATCATGGTGGGTCCCACCGTCCAAGGTCTGGACGGTGTGGATTTGACCCACACATACATCATGTAGGGGGGCACACGGATGGATGGATGGAGTGGATTGCACATACATCACGGTGACCCCAAGCTGTTACTACACGTGCAGCAGCTACTGGCCCACCGTCCATTAGACGGACGGTGTGGATAGGGTCCACACAGCAGCTGGGTCCCACATGCTGCTGACGTTAATACAGTAGCAATATAGCTACTGTATGACGTAGCTGCTGCTGCTTCAAACAGTGCAGGTGGGTCCTACGTGGAGCCACCATAATATATTATACTTATATATTATAATATATGTATTATTATTATTATATTATTTTATTACTTTTTTTTTTGGATTGCAGATCAGCAGCGTCCAGCGTCCAGTGATGGACGGCTGGATGAAATACATACATCAAGTGGCCCATCGTCTAAGCAATGGACGGTGTGGATGCCACACGTGTAATGGGTCCATGTGATGGACGGCATATATAAAACACATACATCAGCTGGGTCCCATAGACCTTGCTGACGTCACAGTAGTGGGACCCACAAAGCTTGGTGGCATCAATACACCAGCTGTATAACTGGTGTGAGGCACCTAGCCAACTTGTTTTTCCCATCTCAGGTGGGTCCCTCATGCGTGGCCCACTAGAACTTGTTGTCACTGTACAGCAGCTATATAGATATTGTAGGTACACCGGCTAATCAACTTTCAAGGTGGGGTCCATCTCGTGGAGGGCGTGGATCAAGTGGGCCATACAATCATCATCATCATCAATAACAAAAGAAAGAGAGAGAGAGAGAGAGAGAGAGAGTGTAGTGGAGGGACCCTGCCACTATGGCCCCTCATATGATTATAACACATACATCAAATTAGGTCCCATCACAAGTGGGCCATCAAATTAAAAATCAACGGTAGATCACCCACCTATTGGCCTCCTTCTTTAGCTCCTTGGACTCCTAGGCTCCTTAGCTTGCTCTTTAACGAAGGAAGATGAAGATTGAATGGTGGAGATTGGGGTAGGGAAGTGGGCCACACCTAGTTTCTTTCTCTCTTGGAAGGCTTGGACGGTTGGCTCTCTTTGAGAGTTGCTTGGAATGAGAGAGAAAAGAGAGACAGAGAGAGAGAGAGAGTGAGAGAGAGAGGGGTGATGTAAGGAGAGAGGGATGGGTGTGTAAGAAGAGGGATGGGTTGGGTTGAATTTTGGGTGAGAGAGGGATGGGTGGAGAGAGAGAGAGAGAGAGAGTTGAATTTAGGTAAGGTGGTGTAAGAGAGGGATGGGTTGGGTTGCTTGTACTTAATTGATTAATTGATTGATGGATTGATGTAATGTTTGGTAGAGATTCTCTTGAAATTCGCAACGCACGGCGTTTTTCTCGAAATAAATGCGGGCCCACATCTTCTGACTTGGGTATCAAATCGGTGCACGAGACGCAGCGTTGGAACGGCGGCGACAGTGCGGTCGCAAGGGTTCAAGTATCAGGTCGAGTTACTCAGATATTCAGGATGCGACTTAGGGTCACGCGCAAATACCGATTACACGTCGCAAGTTGCCGGAATTCGACCGGGAGGACCACGAGAGTTTACGAAACGGTACAGTCTAGGATACGGGCCTTACATTATATACCTGAGGTATTTTGGACATGGGATGTGAGGCTTAATTAACCTTTGTTGTTCTTGAATCACACATCCGATTGAGGCAGTAGGTTGTATGTTCTTCATATAGGGTTCACTTGCCTTACCGACTCAATTGTCATGATAATTGACAAACAAGGGCACTTTCAATCCCACACTAGCTAGTTCGGTCTTCGAACCCTTAAATCTACCATGGGGACCTCCATCCAGTCTAATCCTTACACCCTCGATCTTACAAGAGGCATCACTTGCCCATCCGGCCCATACTCCAACCTTCATCCTCCATGAAGAAGCATCTTCCTCTGACAACATGTCGCATGCCCTAGTAGAATCAGGGCCCAATTTCTATTGTGTGGCCTCTTTCAAGGGAGTGAGTTCTACTCCTCAAAGGTACCTGTCTAGTTTTGTTCTGTCTTTGGCCCTTCGAGCAAAGAGTCTAATTAGTTACTTTAATTCATTCGACTCTATGCTCTATGATCTTAAGCTTCTAGTGTCTCGATCCCTGCTGATTACCCAATGGCAGATGGTTTTCGCATATTACAACTCTAAAAATAGGCTAATGGAGAGTTTAATGTCGAGATTCAGATTAGTCCAGAATCATCCACCATCACTTTTCAAGTCTAAGACAGCTTAGCTTCATTCTATCTCCTTCCCGATCGGTCCTAGTCCCATAAAATTGGTGCCATTTTTTGAATCTTCACAAAATGGTCAAATACATCTTCAAAGATAGCGTACTCACCATTATGGTTGATCCTGTACACATCTTCTTAGAAGAAGCATTCGACCCTCAAGAACCTGACATCTTAGCCATGGATGTACAATGCTTCAATGAGGACACCCCGTACCATAGTCTCAAGTTCGAGACTGTGAATTACATTCCTCTTGCATGTCCCATCAGAGCAAACTGCGTCTACCTTCCTATTGAGTATCAAACTTCTACACTTGGGTCAAATATCAAGACTCAGCCCGAATCATGGAGCTTCAAGAGAATGTGGATAGGAGAAGACTGGGATATTAACTTACTTTAATTAAAAAAATAAAGTGCAGAGATACCAGAAGAGGACGACGCCGTCACCCATCCAATTTATCAGTGCAGGGATTATATGTATCGATGACGGGTTAGATTCCACCTTTGATGATCAAATGAACAGATTGAGCTTGATTGAGCTACCCGAAGAGGACATGGGCAAGGGACAGGAATTGCCCTTAATTGATGGAACAAAGTCCTAGTCCCACCTGAACCGGATGAACCTGAAGAGTTACAATGCATTAAGGATGAGTTGAGAGAGACTGCATTTGACACCAACTCAAATCCCAGCCCCAGATTGATCATGATGTTTGGACACAATGATGAGGGCTCACCAACTGATCCTTCCAATCCTACCTTTTAAGGGGAAGGAGTGCAGGGCAGTAGCTGGTTCATAATCCCCATTACAATACAATAAAAGCCAATGTGAATAAGGTTTAGCTCCCTGAGCTGAATGAAGCAATCCATGGTTCACAATGTCGTCCCGCTCGCTATCCTTTCTAATTAAAGTCCCAAAAAAAATCAATTTTTTTTAAATCCCAAAACAACAAATATTTTATTTTAAAAAAATCCAAATATTCACAAAATTCTAAAAAAAAAAAAAAATCAAAACAAAATCTAGAAATCTTTCAAAAATTCCAAGCAATAAAGTGCTAAGTTTATTTGTAGAAACACTTGAACAAATATATTAATATGGAAGATGATGAGCTAACTCTCGAACTAGAGGATCTCCTCTGAAAGTTTGAAACCAAAAGCCAATGTCATTTAAAAAAATTTAAAATCATAAACCTAGGATCTCATGAAACCCTTAGGAAGTACATATTGAGAATCCTTATCCCCGAAAAGTAAGCAGAGAATGATTGAATTCTTGAAGCCATGACTATCCAATCTTGTATCCTATGAAGAGTTGTTCAGACTCAATCAAAAACTTGTCAACAAAGCCTGAAATCAAGCTTGTCAAGCAGAAAGTTGTCAAGACCAAGCCTACATTCCACATTGGATGTGACCTACACATGAACAAACGCATAATGGTGGAAGAGATCTTAATGCTCGATGAAGACAAATTATTGCTAGCATGTTAGAAAGTACTTCAAGTGTCAGAAGCGGGCACATTGGATCCATGTGTATGCTTTGAAATTCTACAAACTGATCAAGCCCTAACCATTCTCTATGTGGGGTATTAACATCAGCAAAAAAACAACCCGATAGCATACACACATAACTATGATAGTCAACTACTTCGCCGAGTG
Organism: Magnolia sinica; assembly: GCF_029962835.1. Lineage (NCBI taxonomy): Eukaryota > Viridiplantae > Streptophyta > Magnoliopsida > Magnoliales > Magnoliaceae > Magnolia > Magnolia sinica. The sequence goes on from NC_080590.1 coordinate 44,802,103, forward strand.
GATGGAGACAGTATCCTTCATCTCCTGCAATAACGCTAAGCATCATCAGTCGTTAGGGGTTCTCACATGCCCTTCAAGAATTTGAAGATGGGGGAGTTCGTCTAGAAGCACAAAATCAGAAGACATTGTATCGCTTCCATATGCACCTTAGGTTAATTGGACATCCATACACACAACTACTAGCACAACTCTTTACAAGCTAACTTATCAACCAACATCAAAATCTCATCTTTTCAAATATTGATGGAAAGAAAATTTAAGGAAAGGGGAGTTGTTGCAAGCTCAATACTATCAGCAGCATCTAGCAAACAAAAAAAAAAAAAAAAGTCTAACTGAGCTTATAACAAGTAGGTCTGAAAAGGAAATCTCAAGGTCGGAGATCTGGTAATGAAGCATATCTTATTACTGCATCTATCAGACTCATGGGGCAAGTTCAAAGCTCAAATGAAAAGATCCAATGATCGGAGAAGTTCTTTTGGGAGACACTCTATGACTCACCAACGTAAGAGGCAAGGATCTTGCGGAACCAATCAACACCGATAATATGAAGATATTTCAAGGTATGCTTATCTAACCCTGTTAAGATTTACAATACCAAAGCTGATATCAACCAACAAAAGTTGTTCATCCTAAGAATCACCTCCTCATGTCCCCCAAATAAGTGCTCTAATGAGAAGGGTCAACAAAAAAGTGAAAAAAAAAATAGAGAGAGAGAGAGAGGAAAAAAAGAAAAAAGAAAAAGGGAAAATAAGGATGAATAAGAGCATGAAATCTAAAAAGAAAAAGAATTAAGCAGCGATAAAAGAGAAAGGAAAATAGAACAAGAGAAAAAACATCGACCTAAAAAGAAGCACAGTTCTAACCCCTACCCCTCGAGATGATCTCAACTCGAGTAAAAAGCTTTCCTATCATAATTCGAGATAAGGTTGGAAGGGTTGCCCATCGATCATTAATGATGGAAACCCCCCCTGTAGAAATCGAAAGAAGAAAAGCGTGCCTAAGCAAAATGTGCGAAGTGAAAACCCGAAAGGACGCTTAAAGTAAAAACACCATGCACACAACGAACTTGGTGAAAATCTGAAAGGGCGTTAAGGGTAAAAGTAATATACCTGCCAAGGGGCATGCAAGATCAAACACTCGGGATATGGTAACAATCTGAAAGGGCATCATGGGCAAGCCGGATGCTATGAAAACTCGAGAGGGCGATGCAGGTAACGATGATTAGAGAAAAAAAGAAAAAAAGCAAGTACATGAAAGGTTCGAGCAACAAGAATATTCAATAGATATAAAGATGCCAAGCATGTGTCAAGAATTCTTTTAAGCTCTTCACAAATCCTTGGGGTAGGATATCATTGCGCATTACCTTAAGGGGGTCAAGACCCTTGGTGAAGATTCAAACATTGGGTATGGCATCTGGTTAAGTCAAATGTTCTGATTCTTATATGCACATATGTAAGTGCATATGTTTGTCAATCAGCGTGAGTCTTGTGTGTTCGAGTTCGAGTTCAGTGAGCCCCATAGATCGTTGAAGATTGAAGACTCAAAGACCTTCAACACCCAAGGCATTGAAGTCCCAGGTAAATCGTATAGTGCCTTGGTAATTTCCAAAACCTATGACCTATGAGAATCTTGTAAAACCCTAAACCTATCCCTCTAATTGTCTTGACCTTGATAGGAATACCCGTAGCCTTCATTAGCTAGAGTGAGGTCCATTAGAACAACATGGCCTTGAGTAAATCTTGTGCAAACAACTGAAACTAGAGAAATATTCCATGTGCATAAAATCGAGCTCTAAACGATTGCTCAAACTAATCCTCGAGCCATCTCGATCGATCGGCTCGACTGATCGAAGTTTCCCAAATTAGTCCAATAAGTTCTCTTGACAGAAATACATAATTTCGGGGTATGATCGATCACTCGAGAGATTTCTCGAGCTATCTCAATCAATTGACCTGATCAATCGAGCTTGCCCAAAAATGATCGGTGAGCTTTTGGCCTAAAATTCAAGCAAAGCTCGATCGATCGACCTTGTCTTCGATCGATCGAGCCTAGCTGTTTTCTACCTATTTTCCAATCATTACAGCTTGATCTATTTAAGCATTAGTTGGGGCCTTTGGGCATTTTGATGAGAATCCATTTAGAGCTGTACTAAAGTGTTTCCCCCATTAAAACCTTCATCCTTAGCTCCAATTTCATTGAGTTCATAATTCAATCCATATGTTTAATAGCATTAACGCACATTCAAAGCTTGGGCTGAATCATGAAATCAAGCATTCATTACCGGCTTGACCTCATCAAAATAGGCTTATCCTTTGTCATGAAAGCTATTGAATGCAAGATTAGGTAAACACTAACCATGCCCTACAAATGCCCCGTCTTGTAGTTAGGTTCACCAACCTTTTTACCAAACATTTCCAACCAAATCCGCCTAGTGTGAGCGCAATCTGCCACTCAGGATCCGATGTCGACAAGGGGCCGCGGTCCGTGAGGCCTATTATATGGCCTCAGGTCACCAATATCGGGCCCACTATGAGATTTGTGTCATATCCATCTGTTTTGTCTTTCAAGATTAGGGTACAAGCCAAAGAATAAGATGTATTCAACTCACAAGTGGTTACGCCTCAAGAAACAGTGGGAATTGACTGCCCACGTTTAGAACCTTTATATGACCATAGAGGGTTTGGATCAAGATGAAATTTGTGTCTTTCCCTCATCCAAACACGTGACCTAATTCTGAACGAGCTGGATGGCTCCAGTTGTGTACCCAAGGAAGGCTTCAGTGGTCGACATTAAACATAATAGTGGCCCCATGACCATTCCTTAACATGAAACCATCTTTACAGGCGTTGGGACCTCTTTACGAGATCTGGGATAAATGTATGGGCATTTCTGTCCAAAAAAATAAAAAGTTATCAAAGGTTAAAAAAAATAATTCCCAGTGGATCTCTACTTTCATAGTTAAAGTAGACATTGGGTCTACTTTGGTAAAAATCCAAGGGAAAAATCGAAAAGATAAGTTTGGTCCACTAGGCATATGAACCTAGATATTGGTAACAGGTAGATTAGTTTGAAAACTTCAGGCAAGTTTTTCCTAGCCATACATTTGTTTTGCAAGTTTAATACACTTGATCAGTGGATCAACCTTTTTGTTTTTGAATAGTGGATCAACCTAATTTTTGGGCTAAGGCATCGATATGGCAGTGCTATTATGGTAGATGTATTGGATTTCGGACCTATTGTGCCATGTTGACACGTGTGGCATGTACATGAACTTTGTTACACATGAACGTGGGCTTAGCAAGGTTGATTTTTATATACTATGATCTCTAATACATCATTACCGGTAACCAAAATGACATGAAATGGGGAACAAACATGAAACTAAAAATCAAGGGTTTTCTGCATAAATACAGTCCAGGTTAGCTGAAAGTACGAAAAAAGGATCCTTTTTAAAATCTTTATTTTTATACATTTTGGACAACTTTTTAAAATTTCATTGGATGAAAATACCCCACGTTGAGCCTGATTTTAATAAAGGTACTTGTACCTTCTTTTCTACACTTGGACCTTCTTTTATTACTACTCTACGACTAACTCTTTTTATATCACTACAATTTAATAATCTTTCATATGTTTTGACCATTCTTCAACAATCTTTCATGCTTTCTAACTACTTTTTTTCGTGGAACTACCACCTTAGAAAAAGAAGCTCTAAGTTTGTTGAGAAAGAAAATGAGATAATAAAATATTGCAAAAATTTCACTTTTAGAAAATAGGTTTTTCATCTTTCTTTAAAAAAATTCAGAGCTGGACTTTGAGACCAATTTCGAAATGTCAAATGGTGTACACATAAGATGATTCCTATCCCATTTGAAAGTTCATCAAATTATCTTTACTATGAACTCAAGATTACTTTGATTCGACCTATAACAAGGGAATTATAACCATTTTTATGGAATCGCACAATACAAAAACGAACGTGAATGCCATCATGGACTTTGGGCCTAATTTTGAAAAGTTAAATGGTATCTAAATCAGATGCTTTCAATCCCACTTGAAAATTTGTCGAATTATCTTTCTAAATAGCATAAGATTGCCATAATCTAACTTACGAGGGAGTTATAACTGTTTTCAAAGGATCATGTGATGCTAGAAAATGAATGGAATGGTTTGCAAAAGTCATCATGGACTTTCAGCCCACTTATGAAAATCCAAATTGTGTGCAAATGAGATCATTCTAGTCTCATCTGAAAAGTATTTGAATTATCTTTCCAACAAGCATAAGATCAACCTGATCCAACCTGTAACGATGGAGTTATGACTATTTTCATGGGATTACGCAATATGAGAAATGATTGCAATTGCAAATGAGAATGTGAGCGTGTATTAAAAGTGAATGTGATAGTGTACCGACAACAAATGCAAAGCTGTACTAAAAGCTAAAGTGACCGTGTACTAAAAATAAACCTACCGATCACATTTACAACATCATGTGATCTTACAAAAAATAGTTGTAACTCCCTCGTTAGAAGTTAGATCGGGTTGATAAGTCTCTCATTACAAGTCAGATCGAGGTGATATTAGGCTTATTAGAAAGATAATCTGATGACTTTTTAAATGGGGCATAAATAATTTAATTTGGACATCATTTAGCCTTTCAAAACTTTGTCCAAATTCAAAAGCGAATGCAAAGTATTCACCAGCATCGACTTTGTGTGTAGTTTTGAAAGGTCAAACAGTGTCAGAATGAAATGATTCTAATCTAATTTGAAAGCTTGTTGAATTATCTTTCCAACAAGCTGAAGATCACCCCGATCCGACCTGTAATGAGGGAGTAATAATCATTTTTGTGGGATCATGCGATGCAGGAAATGAGATGGAATGGCTTGCGAACGCCATAATGGATTTTAAGCCCACTTTTGAAAGATCAAATATTGTTTAAATGAGATGATTCCAGACCCATTTGAAATTTCATTGAATTATCTTTCCAATGTGTCAAAGATCATCCTGATTTAACTTGTAATGAGGGACTTATGATTGTTTTTATGAGATCGCATAACGTTGAAACCAAATGCAAACATGAATATACTTGGGTTCTGAATGCGAACGTGAACGTGTACCAAACGTGGGTACATTTGCATTCACGTTCAGTACACATTCACATTTACTTTTGGTATACGCTCACTTTCCGGTTCATTTCCAACATTACATGATCCCATGAAAATGATCATAACTCCCTTCTAACATGTCGGATTGAGGTGATCTTGGGCTCATTGAAAAGATAATTTGGCAAACTTTCAAATGGAACTGAAATCATCTCATTTGGACATCATTTAACCTTTCAAAATTCTGGCCCAAAGTCTATAATGGTGTTCGCAAAACATTCTGTCATGCTTGTAGCATCGCATGATCCCATGAAAACGATCATAACTCCTTCGTTATAGGTCGAATCAGGGCAATATTGGGCTTGTTGTAAAGATAATTAGATGAGCTTTCAACTTGTACTGGAACCATCTCATTTGGACACCGTTTTACCTTTCAAAATTGGGTTCATAAGTCCATGATCGTGTTCATTTTTGTTTTTACATTGCATGATCCCACGAAAACAATCATGAATCCCTTGTTATAGGTCAAATTGGGGCGAGACAAGAATCATCTCATTTGCACACTGTTTAGTCATTCGAAACTGGGCTCAAAGTTTAGCTTGCCAACATTTTTTAAAGAAAACCCATCTTCTAAATTTTTGCAATATTTTTTTTCATCTCATTTCCTCTCGTTTTCTTCCTAAACAAGGTTGGAGCCCATTTTTCCAAGATAGTAGTTATGCTAAAGAGACTAGTAAGAAAACACGGAAAACTGCCCAAGAATGGACAAAAAGCACAAAAGATTGCAAAAGTGCAATAGTAAAAATATACTTTGGCCAAAGGTAATGATAAAATGTCTTGGTATAGAAAACAACGTATAGTAAGTAGCCTTTATTGACACAAGGCCCAATGCAAGGTATTTTCGTCTAATGAAAAAAATCAAAAAGCCATAAGAGTACAAAAATAAAGATTTTAAAAGGATGCTTTTTTGGTGCGAAACCTTGAGGGTTTTTACATAGAAACCCCTAAAAACAATAATGAAAATGTACAGTAAGGTTCGGCCCACTTTTGTTAGGTTCCAACACACGAGAAAATAGCTCAAAAAATGATTTCGGTGGTTCAATCCTAGCCACTTCATCAAGGATATTGCTGCAATAGTGGACCACCATTCAACTTGTTGCAAACCATCTTTTCTTTCCACAAAATATAATTAAGAACGGTTAAGACGAATTTCTGTAATATATAAACTCTCATTTAGGTTCTCATTTCTAACAAGTGGGACCGTTCTTCAGTAACCCAGACCATCCACTGGTTGTGTCCACCCCAAGAATCTCCCACAAGAAAAAAAAAAGAAGAAGAAGCAGGCAACCAACCTTAATCGCTTTCTGTCAGCTGAATGCAGGCAACTGTAGCAAACAATTGAAAAGTTAAGATTATCTAATCAAGGAGATGGGCATCATCCATCCCTGGTAGGGACACAAACTAACTGTCCTGAACTATGGGCCCAATTTTTCAGACTCGAAAACCTGCATAGACTACAGAAGGACGCGATCACTGCTAAACAACTCATCTCCAAACCATACACCAGTTTGCCACTGATAATTTTGGTAATGTGTGTCATTTTTCAAAGAATGTAGAACAAATAAAAGAAGCTGGCATTTATGATTTTCCTATTTAATGCAACAAAGAACCTAAATCACAATCGATGCTTAGAAACCCTAATCTGCCAAGCTTATGTCGCAAATTTCTTCACAAACTGGGCCATGTTTGGATACATGGAATCCAAGGGAAAAGAAAAGAAATTAAGAAAGTTTTCCATTGATGCAGTACTTTGGGAATTGAGATGTATGGAGAACAGAGAAAAGGGAGGATTCTACATAGTAGTACAAGAAACTATGTGAGCAGTGTCCTGAATATAAATATTAGATTTTCACTTGCATCCAAACATGCCCCAAAGGTCCACCAAAAGCTCCATTTTCTAAAAAATCAAGATGAAGATCCTTTACCAAGGCCTTAAGGATACCCATCATAGAGAGGAAGCATCATTCTAAAATGGTGGTTGTGAGGGCTTTGCCAAATTCTAGCCTTGCGATGGGCAAGGTCCTCTCATCCCATACAGATTTCGTGCATGCATGCATCTATAAATTGCTGTTTAACAAGGGTATTTCTGTAAATTAATTACATTACACCATCAATTATTCTACTGGTATGTAAAAGTGGTCTTTGATCTATTATCTGGCTATTAATGCACACAGCTTTCAAAGTCATATTTTTACGACATTTATCTGTTACACCATACAGAGCTTGTGTTTCTGTACAACACGCATTGAGAACTTGCCGTCACCGCTCTTTGCCCTTTAGATTACAGGACGGTAAGCTACTCCACCTGTTCTTGGAGGTTTACAAGGCGAAAGAAGCTTGCAAATAAACCCTGAGGTGCTGACTGGAAGAACTAGAATATAATAACTGCAACTGTAATCAAGACCACAACTGAACAGACCAATGCCTGCAATGCAATTACTAATTACCGTTAATAAGAGAGAAACCATAACACTGGAATGCAGTTGCAGGAAATGTATCTAAACTACACTTGGATGACAATCAGATAGTCGCAATAAAGGTACCCACCCACAAACCATTTTACAAATAAACATAGAAACAATTGTGTGGGGGTCCACATGATCCTGACACTCCAGCTGGATAGTGCAGCTGGTTATGACACCTGCATATGCACATGGAACACCCAAAGCCATTCAGCTGGTGGGCCCTGCTGTATAGATGGCCTTGCCCAGGATCAGGCGGTTCAACTCAGAAGATGGGCCACATATGTAAGAAAAGAAGAATTGTTCAGAAGAAATTTGTCTATATTCAACGTGTGGCTTTGCCTGATGAGTTGACCAGTTGATTTTTTGCCCAGGCCATCTTTACTATGGAGCCCACCACATCCACAGTTCAATCTGCCAGATTAGCTACATGGAAAGCTGGTGCAAGGTTATCTCCAGCACACTCAACCAGTAAGCCAAGCAAATGCTAGTTGTTTTTTCACTCATTTTATAATATTAATACAAAAGATAACTTATATAAATATTTTAATGCACTGTTATTAACTACTGAGTCAAGTCGGGTCGAGTCTCCAGTCAACCCAACCAAACCAATGAACATTGAGTTGAGTTTGAGTTTTTGGGTTTTTAAGATATGGTTTCAACCAGTTCAAGTGGGTTTTGGCAACCATCAGCATTTTTAGTACTTTAAAATCTTACCAGTTTCCTCCGGAACACTAGCATACCTAACCATTTGATATTGGTTAGAATCAATCAGTTAGAAGACAAATCAATTCCTCATTTCAAAAACCACTTCTCCACAAGTAAATCAACAATATAACCACAGAAATGATCATATGTATAGATCGTTCGATAATTTTATATAGGGGTTTCCTCTGTATTTAAGGGCCGAACCCGAGAAATTGGTTAGAATCAATTAGGAAGAAGACAAATCAATACCTCATTTCAAAAACCACTTCTCCATAAACAATATAACCACAAAAATGAACATATATGTGGATCATTTGATAATTTTATATAGGGGTTTCCTCTGGATTTAGGGGTCCAACCTGAGTGACCTGGCCCTAAAGGGCCAAGGCTTGGGCCGCTAAACTTGGCCCAAGGAGTGGGCTAGGGCGTGAAATCTATGCCTATTGTTCGGCCCAGGCTGGGCTAGGGACAATGATAGGTAAAACAGTACACCCAACCCGGCCTAGCCCATTTCCCTGGTATATACTATATAGTACATAGCTATTTGAATCACAGACTATAGAGTCCATATACTAGTGGATGTAGTAATATGAAGAACTTTGATAGTCAGGTGGAGTGTGATGGACGACTTGCAAGTTGTCCAAATTGTGGACCCAACTTTTGATGATGAATAATATATTGACACACTTAAGTCCATGCAAATGGTGGATAATTAGGTAGGACATAATTGGTTGATGAATATCTTATTTGATAGAAGTGTGCTATAGAAAAAACTTTGATTCTCTGGAAGAGATGAAGCTTAAAAACACACACTCACCAATTGTATACCAATTATACACAAGGAAAACATGTAACTTATCTTTGACTTATAAGGCCGGCTCTTTAGCCCATTAGGGCTTTGAACCAGCTAGGGCCAAGGCTTAGGGCTCTAGGGCCAACCTCAACCTGGCCCAAGCCCAACCCATCACCAACCCTATCTGGATTTTCCTTGGGTCTTTCATGGGGTTAAAATGGAATTTTGGAGCCTTTTCATTAGAGATTTTGTTGCTTTTTAAGGACTTAATGTTTGCTGTTTTGTTTTTCTCCTGGTGTACTAAGTGCCTTGTGGTCTGACGATAGTTTGAAAATGATAGTGCGAAATCAAGAGCCACATCTAGATTGATGGCACTGGCTCAGCCTATCAAGAAATTGCGATCTCAGGTTCAACTCGTGTCCTGCATTTAGGTTTTTAGCATAAACAGGAGAACTAACACATGCACACACCCAACCCCACCCACCCACACACACACACAAAAGACAGAAAGAAAGAAACAGAAAACAGAAATACATCAAAACAAAACTGTAATGAACTTACAGCAATTGCAGATGCAGCAAGCCCTGCTCTCTCCCTTGGATCTTTGCGGTAGTAGTTCCCAAAGTATAGTATTGTAGCATAGTACCACATCAGGGGGAACACAAATCCTAATAAAAACCTGTGAAGATAGTGCAACCATATTATATACATGAATGTAGAGAGAGAGAGAGAGAGAGAGAGAGAGAGAGAGAGAGAGAGAGAGAGAGAGACTCACGAAAACCACCCTATCCCACAGCCAAAGCACGGAAGTGGTTTGTCATAGATTCCACCTTGGAAGTCATCAGCATCTCTTATAAGGGTGTAGCTTAGCTCAGGGACCTTTCCGTCCAAAGCTTGCCCTACAGTCCACGTGAAACACCCATCAAATGCTGCCTTGCAAAGTATGAATAACTAAAGGGCCTCACCTTTGTGGCACTGATCAGTTATAGAATCAAATGGATCATTCCAAATTGACCAATATAATTAACTAATTCTGAAATTGAAACTAAAGAGCTTACTATCACCTTGTTTCATGGATTAAGCAGAAAGCAGGAAACTCAAGGTGGAACTCCATCAAAAAGCAATGGCGTTGCACAAGGTTGCAAGAGTAAACTAAACAACCCCCAAATCTACAATTTTTGTTTTTCCCATTTTCAGTGGGTAAAAATCAGATCTATAGTTCCTAGACAAATGTAAATCAAAACAGTGACTACAACAAGACCGGGAGAACCTTAGGAAAATGAAAGAAAGCAAATGCTTATAGAAAAGAGAGAAAAGAGAAATTGTAATTACCATCCATCATGCGTACGCTAGCTAACATGTCACATGTATAACATCGGAGTCGTCAAAAAAGTGTGCCCCACCATGAAGATCACGTCATAAAAATTAGGCTGATACACTCTACAAGTGGATCACACCTTACAAAAGTGATGGATGGCCGACAGTCTGATTCAATGTACACATGCTAAACGTTAGCATGTGTGTGCTAGGTGGATGGTAACTTATCATCCATTAAGGTATATGTGAACATTTCTTTTAAATAAACTCTATAAATATCTTTTACTAAAACACATTCAAGCATGGCTGAACCATACGCAGTATCTATACTCAGACACATGACATGTCATATTCGATGCAGGTATTTGATGAATTTAAAGGAAATGGGTTTTGTAGGTGCATTGTAAAAGGCACTGAAAATCAGGTGAGAACCGGTACTTTTTAGTGTCTTGGTTCCATCCCGCCAACAACATCTGGTGAGATGTCTCCAATGTTATGAAATGCATACTTCACCGAGAGTTGAGCCAAATAAAACTTATCCATCAAAGTGGTTCAAAATGTTTGCACACAAAAATTCTTATCAACCTTGGTTTGTCTGTCCATCCATATACATCCAAAATCAACGGAGTTAAGCTTGCCACAGGATGCTCAGTTTTTCTCCAGGACTGAGAAATGGTTCATCACTATCTAAGCCTTAACCAAAGTAATTGGGGTCAGCTACGGTGTGAATGTATTATGGCAGGACAGGAACTATTCGGGATGCTCAGTTTTCTCCAAGCCTCAGAAGTAGTTATTCGTCAAAAAAATCTCAAACACCAATATCTAGAGCCAGAAGAACCTTGCTATGGGAATCTAGTTGTTAAGTTTCAACATCCATTCAAAATTCTGGTAGATTTTCAAGAGCAAACCGAAATTTGGTTTGAGTTGTTTACAACTATGTGAAGAAAAGCATGATTATTGAATACACACAATAGGAAGACGAGGCGACATAAAGGAAAAGAAAATTCGAGGTATGGTGTCGATTACCCTGTTCCATCTGCATCAAAGTAGTCTTATTCTGAAAGTCAAGGTCCTCAAAGCAGCTGCCACCAAGGACCTGCTTCAAATAAAATGACATATGAGTTGGCAGTAGAGTTTCAACACAAGCATATATCAAACCCTCTATTAATACCACAATAAATTAATCTCCTATTAGGATCACAAGGAATCATGAGAAAGGTCACTGAAATAGTTGGGACAAGGCTATGATGATGATCATCATTAAGATCCCGTAGAAACATAAAAAGGTTGAGTTCGCAAAGAAAAACAGAAATAAAAATACAAGTTCCATTAATCAAGATATGGAGAGGAATGTTCACCATTCAGATAAAATATAACACTAATCCCAAATGTCGTCATAGAAAGGGCATCAGAGCTCAAGATACACACACACACACACACACACACACACACACACACACACACACACACAGCATGATGCTATGATACGTGGATAGTTGTGCAAGCAGTTTATCATGTCAGACACAATACGATACTGATACATAATTGTTAAGGCTCCCTCCCTACCTCTCTCTGACATGGCAGTTCTTAAGGTGCATTTAATTGTCCTAGAAGTGAGGAGAACGTGATCAGGTCCATGACAAAGAGGTGGCCCACTTGATGTATAGTCCAGGTCCATGTGGGCGTACCTCTAAATCTACAATCATAGGCAAGGTTTTCACTGATCCAATTTGAGTACCTTTATGGAATAGACTTCAACAGAAAACTAAAGATTAACAGCAGCAAGTGATTGAGTTCAGTACTTCCTATCTTTCAGATCTGGCTGCTATTCCCCTAAATCATACAACGGAGGGGCCCGGTAAAGTTACGACACAATTTATATGGCCTGATTGTAATGGTTTCTGAAACCGTGAGCAACAAGATGGATGGTCTGGATAGACGAAGAAAACTTTTTCCTCATAAATGATTTTATTGTCTTATTGTATATTTGGTTGGATGCTAATCAAATGGTTACGACCATCATATTATAGTGACTGGCCAATTGCAATCAATGGTGGCGCTAACAAGCTGGATGGTCCGTATGCATGATCAACTTTTTTTGGTAGATCAAAATGATTCTTGATGGAGCTGGGGAATAATATATGGGGCCCACTAAATGGATGGTCCAAATTATTTCTTTTTCTAAGAATAATGCATTTATCAGAGAGAGAGAGAGAGAGAGAGAGAGAGAGAGAGAGAGAGAAGAAAAGATCTATCAAGCCACACCCAACTCCTTGCCCAGCATGTGTTGGATTGTGTGGTCTAGAAAGCCAATGAAACATCTATTTTAAGCACTTAATGACAGTACTCTTTGTTCAATGGAAAATTTGTAACTTTTACTTTTTAAGTCCACGATGTCCTGATATTACAACAAAACAGTGCATTTTTTAACATTGAGAGACTTAGTTGTGTAGTTTATTTTCTTTATGAAACTAGTCTGCGGTCAGAGACAAGTCTAGACAACTCATTGGTGAGGATGTCATTATATTGGATGACTTACATGTAATGCTTAATCCCAGCCATCTAGGAGGATGGACACATGAGTTTGCACACTAGGTCATGTGGAACCTATGACCTTGTCTACATTTCATCTATTTTGTCCATTTTTTGACCTTCAACCTGAGTTAGGATATGAAGCCAGTCCCAAACATAAATTTAGTTTACCCAAGGTTCTTCTCAAAAAGACATGAAGCCTAAGTGTTTTGGGTTTATTAAAAGAGAGATAGAATCATCATCATCATCATGTAAGCCTTATCCCAATTAACTGGGGCTGGCTACATGAATCATGTCCTGCTATCCCACTCTATGAAAGTGCCAAACCTGCAATTAGAACATAGGTCATCAAGTATTTTCTAACTAGCTCCATCCACGTCCTTTTGGATCTTCAACTTGTACCAACTCACTCCTAACCGGCACGATTCTTGGTCTTTGTTGCACATGACCAAACCATCTAACGCTACTTTCCATCATCTTATTACCTATTGGTACTTCTACTACGTTCCCTTAAATGATTGATTCCTAAATCTATCCTTTGCTACTCATCAGTCTCAACATCCTCATTTCAACTACACTGATGGGGACATCACTGCACACACGCGCACGCACGCCGCCCCCTACGCACGTACGCCAGAAGGAGGACCCCACCGTCGATTTGGATCGATGACAACGTCCAGGGAGGGCCTCCTAGTTAGGAGACGAAGTTTTGATTTAAAAGAGTGGGCCCGACAATCAAGAAAAGCCTACCATGGGATCTCATGATCATAGCCCACTAGTCGGATTGATTTCATATTTTAGGTTTTGCTTATTGTTATTATTTAGAACATCATGAACGCTTTATATTTCTTTGTTTGGTTTTTATTTTAGTTTACTTCATCGCCAAGTAATAGGTTGCGCACATGGCGCGAGTTTTGGGGTATAAGGTTTTCCTATAAATAGGCACCCCTTGTAGTTCTTTTGATTTATTGAAAATTAATAAAAATTCTGCGTTTTCCTACTCTTTGAGTTGTGAAGCCTAATTGGATACGAAGCCCTACCTTCGTCAAAGGGTTAACTACCGTGGTGCGAAGCCACATCTATCTCGATTCACCCACATCCATCGCCATCTCTACTACCCATCTTCTACCATCCCTTCTTTTCATCTCACCCCATTATCCACACTTCGAATCAATCATCTATTACAGCAATTCTCTTCCCCACATCAGAATTTCATAATCTGTCCTTACAAGAGGGTTGAAACTTCGGTGGAGCACCACGCACAAACCGTACATATGATCGAGCTGAGATTTGGGGGTTTTGGAGTCCATCCCTGGCTGACCAGGGCCAAGGTGACCTTTTTCTAAATAGTGGGCCTCACATACGTGCAGCCGGGATCACACGCACGTGCGTCTGGGCCATTGTTGTTGTCCACGCATGCGGTACTTCGCTGGTTCGTCTCTCTCCTCTCTTTCACTCCGCTTTCATCCAAAATCCCTAAAACTAACCCCAAATTACTCAAATCTCCAATTTTATGCCCATTTTCTTACCCTAGGGTTCCCCGAATTGGAATTTTTGAATCCCTTGGATTAGGAACTGATTATTATGCATGTGTGGATGATTATTTCTTATCTTTGAGTATCGTTTGGTTCATAATTTTTATTAATCCAACCCTATCATGTGTAGGCCTGGACCCACATAGATTCTCCTTAATTGAATGTTTGGACTTTTTATGTGGGATATGGAATTTGTGTAATTGTTTCTGAACTAAGGTGATCTTAAGCCTGAAATCCTGCATATCATATTTAATTTTCCATGTCCTGCATCAAATTTGGTATCAAAGCCTAAGGTTCTTGTAGGGGAATTCATTACATGTTTAGGGTTCGGTTGTTTATGTCCATTACGCATCAATTCTCATCATATATGGTTGTTTAGAGGTCCATAAACCCTGACATAAGCTGCTAAAATTTTCTGTTATCTCCTTATTTGAATTATTTTAGAAATTAACTTAGTTTTCTATTTCTAGGTTTAGAAACTTTCCTTTTTTGTTTTTTAGAAACTAATTTTTTAGAAACTTTCTTAATCTGTTTTTAGAAACTAATTTCCTTTCCTTTTTCGTTTTTAGAAACTAGTTTACTTTCCTTTTTCTTTTTTAGAAACTTACTTTCTATTTTTAGAAACTTTCCTTTTTCTTTTTCTTTAGAAACTAGGTTGTTTTTTTTAGAAACTTTTCTAATTTGTTTTTTTAGAAGCTTTCCTAATTTGTTTCTATAGAAACTTTCCTAATTGGTTTTTAGAAACTTTCCTAATTTGTTTTTTTTTTTTAGAAACTTTCCTAACTTGTTTTAAAAACTTTCCTTTTTCGTTTTTAGAAACTAGGTTGTTTATTTATTTATTTTATTTTTTTTTTACAACTATATTACTGAATTTTGGTTGGCACCCTACACTAGACATGGAACAATTGCAAGAGTCACTAAACAAGTTGTCCCAAAAGTTGGAGTTTTTAATTAAGCACTTGGAAATGTACCAATGCTTTGAACAGCTTGATGTACGCATCACCCAACTAAAGACCATCGCCAAGACAAACTCCACCATTGGGGTAAATGTCCAATCTCAGGCAGGTGGCCTGAAGGATAGACCAATGAATGGAATTGGTCAAGGAATCAATTATGGGTGTGCACCCGTGCACCCACCCCATAAGAGACATCAAGACCACTATTTTGAGGGGTACAACATGTGCGGCCTTGTGGCTGGAGAGATTGCACCAGAGGCTAGTGTAGAGTTACCCACTGAGGCCATTCCGGTAATGGATGAGTTACGTGATGTCTTTCCTGATAATCTACCAGATGAGTCTCCCCCTAGGAGGGATATAGAGCACACCAGAACATGGGACACCGTAATACTTACAGCCAAGTTTACATTTAATAGTTCTGTCGATAGGTCCACAAGTCTCAGTCCTTATGAAATCGTTACTGTTTATAAACCTGGGAAACCTATTGATCTTGTCCCTATGTCACTGTCCCATAGGGCGTCAGAGCCTGCAAAGTCTTTTGCGCATCACATTCATTCATGGCATCAAGAAATCAGGCAGAAGATCACTACTAGTAATGAACATTACAAATTTTCTGCAAACCAACATAAACGTTTCAAAGAATTTAATATTAGGGACTGTGATGGTCCACATCTAGCCCGAGCAGTACCCTCCGGAGGCCGTTCGTAAGTTACACGCGCGTAGCACTGGACCCTTCAAAATTATAAAACGAAACGTTCTCAATGTATATGAGGTAGATCTTCCACCTTCCATGGGAATTAGTTTTACGTTTAATGTGGAAGATCTAGTTACTTTTCAAGAGACCATTGATACTTTGTCCGGCCCTTCGCCCACCCATCCTGATTCCCCATATTTATCCGTTGAACCATAGCCCCTTCCCAACTCATTTTTCCAACCTTTACCTCCCATACCTACTCTTCCTGACTTTTCTTCCCAGCCTCTACCTCCCATACCTACCCGTCCCGACTCATTTTCTCAGCCTCTACCTCTCATACCTACTCTTCCTGACATTTCTTCTCAGTCTCTGCCTCCCATATCTAACATTCACACACCCAGAGAGGAAATAGAGGATATCCTGGACCATCAGATAGTTTCAACGTCGGACGGCAGGTTTCAGAAGTACCTGGTTAAATGGAAGTCACGCCCAGCTTCAGACAGCACGTGGCTCACTGAGGAGGAGCTTCAGAGACTTGATCCTGACATCCTAGAGCGGTTCAGGAGTTTATTTCGCCAGTGGCGAAATCTTCGCAGTCGGGGAGAATTGATGGGGACATCAACACGCACAAGTGCACGCACGCCGCCCCCTACGCACGTACGCCAGAAGGAGGACCCTACCGTCGATCTGGATCGATGACAACGTCCAAGGAGGGCCTCCTAGTTAGGAGACGAAGTTTTGATTCAAAAGAGTGGGCCCGACAATCAAGAAAAGCCTACCATGGGATCTCATGATCGTAGCCCACTAGTCAGATTGATTTTATATTTTAGGTTTTGCTTATTGTTATTATTTAGAACATCATGAACGTTTTAGATTTCTTTGTTTGGTTTTTATTTTAGTTTACATCATCACCAAGTAATAGGTTGCACACATGGCGCGAGTTTTGGGGTATAAGGTTTTCCTATAAATAGGCACCCCTTGTAGTTCTTTTGATTTATTGAAGATTAATAAAAATTCTGCGTTTTCCTACTCTCTGAGTTGTGAAGCCTAATTGGGTGCGAAGCCCTCCCTTCATCGAAGAGTTAACTACTGTGGTGCGAAGCCACATCTATCCCGATTCGCCTCTATCCATCGCCATCTCTACTACCCATCTTCTACCATCCCTTCTTCTCATCTCACCCCATCATCTACACTTCGAATCAATCATCTCTTGCAACAATTCTCCTCCCCACATCAAAATTTCATAATCTAGCCCTACAGGAGGGCTGAAACTTCGGCGGAGCACTACGCACAAACCGTACATCGGATCAAGCTGAGATTTGGGAGTTTTGGAGTCCATCCCTAGCCGACCAGGGCTAAGGTGGCCTTTTTCTGAATAGTGGGCCCCACACACGTGTGGCCGGGATCACACGCACGTGCATCTGGGCCATTGTTATTGTCCACGCATGCGTTACTTTCTGGTTCGTCTCTCTCCTCACTTTCACTCCGCTTTCATTCAAAATCCCTAAACCTAACCCTAAATTACTCAAATCTCCAATTTTATGCCCATTTTCTTACCCTAGGGTTCTCCGAATTGGAATTTCTGAATCCCTTGGATTAGGGACTGATTACTATGCATGTGTGGATGATAATTTCTTATCTTTGAGTATCATTTGGTTCATAATTTTTATTGATCTAACCATATCATGTATAAGCCTAGACCCGCATAGATTCCCCTTAATTGAATGTTTGGACTTTTAATGTGGGATATGGAATTTTTGTAATTGTTTCTGAACTAAGGTGATCTTAAGCCTGAAATCTTACATATCATATTTAATTTTCCATGTCCTGCATCATACACTCATCCTATGAACATGTTGTTCTTTAATTGCCCAACATTCTGTCCCATAAAGCATGGCTGGTCTTATAAGCTATAGCTATTCTATAAAATTTCTCTTTCAGTTTTAGTGGTATGCGACAATCACATAAAACTCTAGGCACATTTCAATTTCTTCCACACAACTTGAATTCTATTGGCAACACCCTTCTCAATCTCTCCACTTATGAATTATTGACCGAAGGTACTGAAACTAAAAGTGGTCATTTTGGAAAACTTCTTAGTCACCAATCTTAACTAATTCCTCGATTTCACCCTTATTGTTACTAAAATTGCACTTCGTATACTTTGTTTTAGTCCAACTAATTTTTAAATCCTTTAGATTCTAAAGCATCCCTCCATAAATATAGCTGTGTTTATGCCCTACCCTCATCTTGTCGATAAAAAAAATAAAATATTTCATCTACAAACAACTTACAAATGGGATCCCTTCCAGAAAGAGAGATGGAGTATGCTAATATATACCAATGAGCGATCCAAAACTAGATCTATGCGTAGACTAGCCACAAGATAAGATCACCACATCCAATCAAGCCGGTAAAGTCATGCTGGCATGCCATCTTTTGTTACAGGATGCTTTCAAAAGTAATTTTGTTTTGCAAAAAGATGTTTGTGATGAACAACGTAGATCTTCAACTTCTACTTTGTTGGGCCCACTTGGTAGAAGCAGTGTTTTAAATAGCATGTGTAGAGTAGCGGTAGCGTTCATAGCATAGCGTAGCAGTAGCATTCGTAGCATAGCGTCAACGCTATGTAGTGTGCTTAAATAGCATTTTCCCCCTATAGCCTAGCGTACACTACAAGCTACATAGCATGTTGCGTACATAGCGTACACTACACACTATTTTTTTTTAAGAAACAATTTTAATATGTTAGTTTAAGTAATGTTGTAAAATGCTAGTGACCCATCTTTCTCACACATGGCAATGATGTAGAGCTATACAGAACATCCAACAAGTGGGAAACATACATACACCCATATTAGACAATCTTAACCATCTATAAATGGGCCTCCACGTGTACGATTGAGGACTTGTGAAATAATGTCAATGGTATAAAACTCACATTATAAGAAAACCTTTTGAAACATAAGGGTTTCAAAAGCCCTATTTTGACACGTGCACCCCTCCGGTCCCCTGAATCCTTTCTTTTGATTCTCTCAATCCACAAAGCCATTTAAAATGTTGGCTTTTTTTTTTTTTAATACATTTATTCTTACTATTTATCATATCCCGCTTTTTTAATTAAAAATAGCAGTATCGTGTAGCTTATGCTACATGCTATAGAGGGTTGAATGCCACACACTATTTAAAACACTGAGTAGAAGGTGGTTAACGTTTGGAGGGTCATGGATGGTAGAATAAGAGTAAAGTAGAATGGCTAAAAGACCTTTCCTTTAGACATGAAAAGTGGAGCTCTAACTCAAGTAAGAGACACACTTAGCTAATTATTACATTTGAAGGCTATATATACACAAGGCATCCCATGTCCAGTCCAATTCTATTCTCTCTCTTCCTCTTCCCTTGAGATCTAGAGTTTTATGGAAAATTACAGGGTTCCATCATACCCTACTTGGAGAGAGAGGAACTATGGTTTGGGGGTGAAGTAACTTGGAGGACTGAGCTCCCAAAAGCCATTGTGGCTGAAGATTGTAGAATATCTAAAGAGTGTTAGATTCATATTTCTATTTCCTATAGTATTAGATATTGATTTGCCATCAATTTACACTCATATTGGGAGATCAGAAAAAATCATTTCATGCCTACAAAAGGGATCTCAAAGCCATCATTTTGAGTGTAGAATCATATCAATTTAAGGTTCAAAATCTGATTTGAATCTTCCTTTCAGATGCATGCATTTTAAACTTCATGAATCACCCTTGCCCAGATTTCCATGTTACATGTTTTTGTATAGTTCCCTTGCATAACCATGAAAAACTATTTGCCATAGTTTTTATGGGTGCATGTTTTTCTACTATGGAATTTGCAGTCATGCTCGATGATGTTTCCTCCAAAAAATTGCTTGTGGATTTTCACTTCATTGTTAGAACAAATCAGTTTTTGACCTTTTGCAAGGGTTATTGTGCTCGTGTTGAACTCATGAAAATCAAGTTGTTATTTTGGTCTCATGGGCTGTTTTCAATGGTTGATCGTATGTGGTGTTCAGACATCTCTAAGATGGGTTTTCTAGCCTTCTTTTAATGCTAGAAACCCGCCACAGAAAATGGTTTTCATGGCTTCTAAGTTCAATCATGTGTCGAGGGTTCTTCATTCAAAGTGTTCCAATTTTGGCAAGTTGCCAAAAATCCATTGGAAGCCCCCATGTGCCTGACTACTTAAGATGGGTCTGGCCCACATTCAAATGTGATTTTGGGGTTGTCATTGGCAGCACAATGGCTGTCATGGTGCACAACTTGCATGGGTTAGTGGTATACGAGGAAGATGGAAACAACATCTTTTTCAGCTTACAATTTTGTTGTTTTGTTTCCTTCTTCACATCGACCAATGCTTACAATGAAACGCCGTGATTTCCTCTCCCTAATAATGACCTATTTGATGAGGAAATTTGCCAAAATCCATTGGAAGCCCCGATGCGCCTGACTGCTTAAGATGGGTCTGGCCCACATTCAAACGTGATTTTGGGGTTGTCATTGGCAGCACAATGGCTGTCATGGTGCATAGCTTGCATGGGTTAGTGGTATACAGAGAAGATGTAAACCATGTCATTGGCAGCACAATGGCTTCACGTCGACCAATGCTTACAATGAAAGGCTGCGATTTCCTCTTCCTAATCATGCCCTATTTGATGAGGAAATTTGGAGAAGACTCCCAAGGGCTGGATGATTTTTGCATAGCAACCCCTCCCAATTAGAGAACTTGCAAAAATAGTAATTCCAATTTAGGAAGGTCTCTTTGAAATTGGTGAGGGGCCCACTTGCTGAATAGTTGGTCCTAATTGACCTTTTCAAAATACTTCTTATTAGAGAAGGAAAGTGTGGAGAAGAGCTGCCCATAGGGCTCCAACTGCTAGATGTATTGGGCAAGTAGTCCCACCAATTTGGAAACTGACCATTTGAGGAATAGGTTTGAAATTAGAAGGTTTCTTTAAGAACCATGCAGAACCTGATTTGGAAACTTTCCAGATCCTAATTAGCCATAGATTTGGTGGAATCTTGGATGGATCAGATTTCCTGGGCCATCTCTAGAAACTTTTCTTTCTCCCCCTGGGCCATCTCTAAAACGTTGGAATCATCTATTTTCATCCATCTCTTCAGAATCTTCTAGTGACCAATCTCTTCTGGAAGCGTCCTACACCATTGATCAAATTTTGGGCCAAAAGGTGTAAGGTTTGGAGAGTTCTTGATGTTATTCTCATTTTTCCACTTATTATTTATGATAATGCCACTGCATGGACAAATTCTGCAACTTGAATTATGCAGGTCTTAAATTTTGATTCAGGAGGAATTTGTGCACCATTTGTTGGATTGGTTAGGTGCAGAAAGTATCTCTAACCGTACAAATTCTTGGACAAATCTGACACCAACAGTGGGCCATTAATAGCTTTTCCAATTGCCTTGCAGAAATTCCTGCAGGATCTGTTGTTTTCGGTAATCAGAACACACCGATCTTTTCCTTCATGGTAATCTGAGTTTTCCAGCTGGATTCATTCCCTGATCCATGCCTAAATCAGGTTTTGGGGTGATGGAAACCCCGAACATGGCCCGGTTAATGCAGATATAGGAATATTCAACCTCGACAGCCTAGAGATTAAATGTAAGTATATATCATGTTCACCGCATCATAGATCCTGTTGGAGCTGCTTTTCCCCTGATCCATCACATATCATGTGGCTTGATGGACAAAGTCATCAGTCATGAGTGGGACCCACATGAGTCGATGGTGATTATTATACAATTGTAATGCCCCAGGAAAGTGGGAGTAAGTTCATGGATATTCAATGATTCGCTGCTCAAAGGTGGATCCAATTGGGGCTGCCATAAGCATATCTAGGTCCCTACCCACTATTATGGAATAATTCACAGAGAAGTGTGAACCAAGTTATTCAGTAAGGTAACAGTTATTGAATACTATCGTGCTGTTGCAACCTTTTTTTAATCTTATCTTTCTTTTCTTTTTTGAATAAATAAATAAATAAAACTATATTAGCCCTGTAATGAGCCGTTATGGGGCATTTTCTCTTGTAACGGCCATTACAGCCTTGTAACACGTAACGGTGGCCACCATTACTGTCACATAACCGTTTTTGGATACCTTGGTGGTAAACCGTTTAAATCCACAAAGGATTGGATGTTGAGCACTACACAAGAATATAATGGGAGTTGTAGCATTTACTATAGTTCAACCTGCTTACCCTATGCCTCACATGAGAAACCTAGGACCACTGGATACGGAACCACCATCTATCACAATTTAGGATGTTTAATGTGAAGAAGATGAGTTGATAAGTCTAGGAATTCCGTCCCATGGCATGTACCTCATCACCATACAGCGGAATTGTGCATGTACGAGAGATGTCATTTTAGTGGTGAAGTTGTTGAGTGCTAGTACTTATTCCAAAAATCCCAGAATATGTGACTTTAATATGATGCGTGTTAGCTCTCCTCATTATACTGGAATAACTGAATTTTGCCAACTTAGTTTGGATAGTTATTCCACTGTAGTTTTGTGGGCGATATATTACGCAAAACAACCAATATCTCCCATGCGATAACCAATATTTATCTGTATCCCAAGGGTGTGATACATCACGCGATAACGATATTTAAAACATTGCACTACCCTTATGCTACCACACATCCCTATGATTCCTCCGCATGTCTAATACCGTCTACCAAGTGTGCCACACCATTCATCAACTTGGCCAATAGAAAACATCCTTAATACAACAGAAAAAATTTTGAAAGATCCTTTTAACAAAAGATGATATGCCTGCATAACTTTAATGGGCCAATTGTATGTGGTGATCTTATCTCACAACATATCTACACATAGACCCAGCTATGGATCCCTTATTGGTATAATGGGCATACTCTACCTCTCTTATGGTAGACGCAAATCACTTACATTTCACCTCCTCTTAGAGCTAACCATGAGTGTAAAATCCCTTTTTTTTTCAACGGTAGGTATCCCAAACCCCATTGTTTCTTACGGTGTGGCCCACTTGAGCTTTGGATCAGTCTCATTTTTGCTCCTAACGTGCTCGGCCAAACCTGATTGACAGAGTGGATTTGCCTTGTCGCCTATATTGGGCCCATTATAAATTTATATATTAAAAATAAAATTTTAAAAAAAAAAGAAGAAGAAGAAGAAAGTGACATGCTAATGCACATCACTACTCTCACATATCCAACCCACCTAGAGATTCTCTCTCCTTCTTTTTCTCCATTCGCCGCAACAGCCGCACCAACTACATCCCTACCCATCTCCTTGTCCATCATGGTTGGCCCCTCATTCAAATCTAAACAATCCATCTAACCAGGTTGTGGTGGAAACCCAAAGCTCAACTGTCTGATGCTCCAAAACTCCCTGTGCGGACCACGCAAACCACTGATCAACCTCATTTTTAAGCTCTCATCCTCAACTAAAGTGCCGAACCTATTGAATAGTTTAGATTTCTTTTCAAACCATCTTAGCGGACCCCACACAACTTCCATTATGCAGTTATAGTCCGCAAATAACCCACGACTGTTATATAGTCCTTTCGAAACAGAATCCTTCCGCTTCCACAATCCACGTTCACCTTCAATAAAACCGACACTCAAAACGAAGGCATTGGCGCCAACTTTCCTTGTGTCACAGAAACTCCAGAGCCATGTTTTCTAAAGACGTGTACGTCCATCGAGACTTCAAATAGCCTCCATCATGAGAAAGAGATCAGAGATAGAAATAAAAAGAAAATGAATCATTGAGAGGAAGAGATAGTAAAGCGTTCTGAGTCGCCTAGCTCGTTGTTTTATCCCATCTGAGTAGTTGCTCCAGCATATTTTGGACAATATCAGAGGAATGAATCAGAAGAAAAAGCTAGAGGAAATGAGAAGAAAATAAAGAAGGAAGAAAGAGAAGCAAATAGTTTCATCGAGTTAACTCAGCGAGTCAACCCGATGACCCGTTGGCTCGATCATCCGAGCTGATTCCATATTCCAACTTCAAGCCATTTATCAGATAAGTTTCTATCTCCATCATTTATTTTTATACGTTAGAGTAGACTTGATTTGAGTCGACTCACCGAGTCAACTCAGTAATTTAATGTGGTATATTTCTCATATTTTAAATATTAGATAATTAGAAACCTTAGTGTAGGTCTTAATAAATTAAGATGTATGATTTATGTAGGGACGCAATCGTTTCACCTTGAAAACATTTACCGAGTGATACTAGTTTAAATGCGTCAAGTTGAGTTCATGAGAAATCAAATTCAGACCATCTACATGTAGAATCCATCATCACATCAAATCTATCACTCTAATAGCAGGTAGGTGATCTTCCCTGTTGAAAATTTTAGGTTAACATATAGATTGATTTGATTATTTGTTATATATTCAATTTATTTGATTATTGTCATTAGTTGCAGATTATTTTATTTGATTCTTAATTACATATTATAGAGGTAATTTATTTGAGTTATTAACTGACTTCAATTAATTATCATTATGTGCTTAAATTGTAATTATTTCCTTATTATTACATGATGTATAATGTATTTGAATTTACAGGTGCTCTGCCTTAAAAGGATCACCATGTTATTTTTATGGGGTGCTCTGCCCAGGGTCATTCCCGAAAGGATCAGCACGGTACGGGTGCTCTGCCCAAGGTCATTCCCGAAAGAATTGGTACGGGTGCTCTGCCCTGAGTGATTCCCTAAAAGATATGCACACATGGGTGCTCTACCCTAGGTATTTACCCTAAAAGTTTATTCACCAAGTGCTCTGCCGAGGGTCATTCCCTAAAAGGATAGACAACGGTGCTCTGCCGAGGATCATTCCCTAACAGGATCAACACACACGGGTGCTCTACCCTGGACTAAAAAGGATTTTAGATGACTATATTATCTTATTTTGTTATTATGAAAAACAAATTGTTATTGTTATCATGTAAAATGCCGATTCAATACTCGTAATTGATCCTATTTATTTTATTGAGTTGTATTGGTGTTAACGTAGAGTTTTCAATTTTGGGAAGGATGTGACCCTACGAGCCGTCGTGCTCAAACTCGTATAAATTATTTTGCAGGATTTGTATCTGAAGAATCAGTTAGGCAAGATTGAAGACTTTTATCCTTGTTTATTTATAAATTAATTAAAATTCAAATGTCAATGTAATTAAAGATTCAAGGATTGATTAGTGGACAATATTTAATGACAATGATTAGTATCCTTCTAGTTGCTCTGATTGCCTTGAAAATGCATGAAATAATGTGGGTTGCGATGTATATTTTATTTAAATACAACTCATAGTCCTGAAATTCGGATTCGAGCCTAGCCAACTCGGGTTCCGATTCTCAGGGCGTGACAATGAGTGAATCAAAGTTAACTAGGAGAAAGCTCAAGGCTCCACATCCTGCCTCAAGTTAAAGGTCAAAAGATGGATGGAGTGGATGAAATGTACATTATTACAACGAGGCCACTAGAGTATTACTTAATGATGATCCATGTCCAACGTGCCACATGACCCAGTGTGAACACTCATGTACCATGAGGGATCCTCCAGATAGCTACTAACAAGCCTCACCACAATGTCAGTCATCCAGTATCATGGGAACCTCACCAATTAATTGTCCAAATTCATCTCTGGTTGTGAACTAATTTTGAAAGATAAGAAACTGCACAACCAAACGTCTGAGTGACACAGTCTTAGAACCAATACACATTGGCTTGCTAAAATGCCGATATGTGAAGAGACTTGAACAATCCACCGTATATAGATAAATACAATCCATATGATGTAACCATGAATGGATATAATTACAATTTTGCAATTAAGGCATTGAACAAAGAGAATTTCCATTAAGCACTTAAAATGGATGTTTGATTAGCTTTTCAGGCCACTCAAACCATCATCTCCCCCTTGAAGCCAATCATAACCAATTCTAAGTCCCATTTTCTCAATGTCTTAATCAAACACTTTCTGAGTAAGTCCCTCTGTCAAAAGGTCAGCTACTTTCTGAGTATGAACCTTAGTGACCTTAAACCCCCACGCCTTGTCAAGTTGTGAACTAGATGATAATTGTGGTTGGATATGCTTAGCACCCTTGCAATTATGAGGGTCCTTGGCTTGAGCAACTGAACATGTTGTCATAGACTCACACTAAAATGAAATGAGTGCGCTTAGCGATGGCACCACCTGCAATTCTATTAGGGATTTTTGGTTTAAAGAGAATACCAAATGTGAACATAGAAAACCCCTTTGAATCCTCAGGAAATGGAAAAATTCCAACAATTATTCCATTGTATGGTTTGCAGTGTTGTTTCCTTGGAAATATTAAAATGTCAACAGTCAAATGGTGAGAGTTCTCCTGTAACCTGTGGAAATCCAAATTTAGCAATGCTTTTCTTTTTTTTAACGGTTTCTCTTTTTTAGGAAAAGCTAGGAAAAAGAAATCGATTCTCCGCTTTTTTGGTTTCTCAAATAGAAGAAACTATTACATCAGGATAAGTTGTGTTCTTTTCCACAATTTTCTCTCTAAACAAATAGGCTAGGAACTTTGCCAACCATTCAAC
The DNA here is from genome assembly GCF_029962835.1 of Magnolia sinica. Lineage (NCBI taxonomy): Eukaryota > Viridiplantae > Streptophyta > Magnoliopsida > Magnoliales > Magnoliaceae > Magnolia > Magnolia sinica. The sequence goes on from NC_080590.1 coordinate 44,828,878, forward strand.
TTTTTTCTGCTCCAAAGGTTTGCTATATATTCTGCTTTCATTGTGGAGTCAGCAATACAATCTTTGTGGAGTCAGCAATACAATCTTGCTTCACACTCCTCCGCTAGTAGTAAAGACATAATCAGAGGTAGACTCCAAGAAAGTATCGTTCAGAACACTATGTTAGTGTAACCAACTACTAAAGGCTCGTTAGTCCTATAGACAAATGTGTAATCCCTAGTTCTCCTCAAATACTTGAGGATGCGCACTCTCTCATGAATCATGATGGACAAATAGGGTGTTGCAATCTAGAGTAATCTTCCTATTGGAAATATAACAGAACAAAAACAACACATGATCTATACAAAGAATACATATGGATCCCATGATCGAAATAACATGGCTTCGGTAGTTGCTAAATACCAACAAGGACATCTCCCTCACAACCAACCACCAGATTTATGTCCCCTCCCAACAAAACATAAAATTTATCTAATCAGCCATTGAAAAAAAAAAAAAAAGGATTTAGTTAATGCATAAACAACACGACCACCCAACCATTGTTCGGAAACCCTAACTAAAAACAATAATTGAATTGAGTGCTTCCCTATCAAGGAAAACACCAAAAGAGAGCAGTACTAAAATCCCTATATGGCATCCTCTCTCCATACTTTACATCTAAACTTCATTATTTAATGGGAACTTTAATGTGAGTGCAGGGTACCAACTTTTGTTATCCATTGCAATCAAATTTTCAAATTGGATTTGTGGTATTGTGATCTAGACCATTCTTGGATGGGTCCCACCCTGGATAGACCACTATCCAGAAATCAAAATATGAGACGACCTTACCAATCCATTTGCTAGATCCTTTTGTATCAATGTTGACCATTGCCAGTATCTCATAGGACAGGAAAGATCATCTGATCAGCAAAATCTTCGTGAACGGATTATCCACATTGGGGCCAACCCGTAGAAACATCTAGATCATTGACCAAGTGCCACATGTCCAGTTTGACACCAGCACACCTAAAAAGAACATCAGTGCACAGCACTTGCCCTTATTGAATTGGTGAAGACCAACAGTCAAGCAATATGATCAATTACAAGATCACAAGTGAAAACCATTTTAGAATCAATCAATTGAGGGCTAAAACTGCCCATATTGAATATTGATTTTCCTCCCAACCTTCTAATCTAAAAGCAAAGTTGTTCATAGAACATTTGGCAACAACAACCTTAGCATGCATTTAGATGCACAAATGAATGAAATAATCCAATTCAATATACAAGAAACAACCACAGTGGAAGTGGCAACATTTCAATTCTTTTTTACCAATAGTTATGATCCTGTTATGATCACAACGGTCTAAAAAACCTAGCTTGATGCATTCCATCAGTCATGGGGCTTTTGGCATATTAGTAAGGTTCTTAACAATTGGTATCAGAGCCAACACCACGTCCGTTCGAGTCACAAAAGGGGTGACCTGTGGAAAGGACAACTTGGACCAAAGTGCAAGTCGCCACTTCATGGAAAGGGCTACCTGGACAACCAGAGTGCAGCCACCATGTCCTAGAAAGGGCTACTTGGAAAAGAGGCCATAGTAGGCTTGATGCATTCCATCAGTAATGGGGCTTTTGGAGTATTGGTTAGGTTCTTAACAGATTCTATACAAATTCTTCACTCTTTGTTATAGTATGAATCCCTATTGGGGCCTATGATCAACAAATAAAGTTTGATAGGAGACATCCATTGCTAATTGCAAATGTTCCAAAAATAACAATGATTCAGATAATCGAGTGCATGTGAAATAGAACCTTATTTGAAAGGTTTTGATCACCGACTCAGGGAGACATTGGGGACGTGAAAACAAAAGTGTATGGTCCACACAATGATCATAGGTTGGCCCACTTGGGCCCCACATACAAAGAATACGTATCAGATCATAGAATCAACGATTAAAAATCCTAATAAAAAATTCCAAATATACCAATTGCAAACTCTGGGTCCAAATCTAATCCCTCGTTACGGGCAGAACAGGATCCATTTCCAACTTCATCAAATTGAATTCCTGCAAATTTAAATTAATTGTACACCCAAACGCGGCTTTCAACCCACAACTCCATATATCAATTTCTAGCCCAATTGAACTCTCACCACCAATTTCGAATCTAATCGACTTAAAATCAAGAAGATGCAACGCTTCCACCGGTGAACTATTGATTAGTTTCACAAGAATCAACAAATTTCAGTTTCTCCAAAGAAACAATTTCTCAATAACTCTCTAAAGGATTGGAAAACAAATAAAAAAAGAGAGAGAAATGGACAAAATAAAATAAAACAACAAAAACAAAGCCGGCTTATGCAAGAAAAGAGAAGTAGAATGAAAGCTGAAATAAAGAGAATTCGAGAGAGAGGAAAGAATCTTGCCTGACTGCGAGAGAGTCGTCTTTGCTTTTGGGTCTCTCTCTGTCTCCCTCCCCCTTTCTCTCTCTCTTTAGAGCAACCGAAGTTGGTAGAGATGGAAGATTTTTTCTTTTGCTAAACAAAGGAAGATTGTTTTGTTGCTTTCTTAAGAGCGGTTTCTAAGCGATTGTGTTAGGTGTGTTATCCAACCAGCAGAGAAGAGCGCGATCCTCGGGTGCACATGCGGCCTGCACATGTGGATATAGAAATCTCGTGCAGGATCCAAGTCGTTCAACAGCTGGGCCCCACCTTTTTTTATTATTATTAAAATTTCGGAGACATCTGTTAGCAGCACTTGCAGAAATTGGGAACGTTAATGGTATCCATTATTTTAGACGGATGGAAAGCTTTGTAATTGATATAGGATCATTTTTATGTGGGACCCACTCTTAAGATGATCTAACCCAAACATCAAGCGGGCCCAGTTATAGTATGGTCATCTCTCTAACATATCTATCATGTCTGCATATACGACAGATAGTCAGTAGACATTGATTGTGTAGTCCGCCAGATCACCAGAACAATATTCTAACGTCTCAACGCGCTGTATTGAATGTAAAAAGGAGTGATATGATACTCTACCGGCCGCGGATTACCTGTGCTCCTGGCCACAGTAAGTTACTGTGATCGCTGAACATGAGAAATCCATTCTGTCCATTAGTTTATAAACTTTACATAGTTAATTCCTCTAAAAATTAGATATATTAAAAACTCATGTAGACCACACAACAGGAAACAGCATGGACTGAGCGTCCATCATTGGAACTTTTTGTGAGCAAATAAATTCTTGAATCAGGATTATATCTACAAATAAAGTTATTCCCGTGTTAATAATATTATGAACGGCTTGGATGGAATATAAGAATCATGGTAGGCTCCAGAAATATTTCAACGGTGGACATTTCCACTCTCACTGTTTCCTGTGGCGCGATCCTTCTGAGTTTTTAATATGCATTATTATCTTTAGATTTATGCCTATTTCGAGGTTTAGAAACTAACTGACGGAGTGGATTTATCAAGGGAATCTATGTTGTCCCCACATACCTTCCGACAACAGCAACTTCCAGTGGCCGAGGAGCACACGCAATCCACTCTTGATACGCAAGCACTTAGAAATTATACACGCGGCATACAATAACTAATTAAACCGGCTAAATTGTGGGATCCGCTGTCTTTAACTCACGGCCCCAAGATCAGATCGTAATGGACGATCATAACCTCTGATTCGTGGACAGCTGTTTGTTGAAACAGGACCGTTCAATATTCTTCATTTTTAAATGTCAGAAAGATGTTTGCCGAGCAGATAAATAATTAATTAAGTGCTACTTTTGGTTCATGATTCGCGCGGAATTTTATGATGGATAACTTCATCTACGGACAACATAAGCATGTTTTCATGAGAGCAGCCGGATTAGGTGAGATCCTTACCGTGGGGCCCACCTTGATGTATGCCGTCCATCCGGTTTTCTAGTTCATTTTAGGGCATTCCAAAAATGAAACAATCCAATTATTAGGTGGACCATACCATGAGAAAAAGTGATGATTGACCATTAATGAGCCACAAAAGTTTTGGAGCTGATATCTTTTAACAGGATAAAAGTTTTGGATCAAGCAGATATTTGACTTTTCCCTTCATCGAGGCTGATGTGACCTTATTAACATATTCGATGGTAAATAAATACTACATAAATATTTATGTGCGCCCTACTAAGTTTTTAATGGTAGGACGGTCAATCACCGGTGTTTCTTACAATATGGTCCACCTGATAATTGGATCTGCTTCATTTTTTAGAATAATGCCCTAAAATGATTTGAAATAACAGATGGACGGCATAGATGCATAATACATACACTAATGTGGGCCCGACAGTAAGGGCACCACCATCTTGGGTGAGGCTGGGTCTCACCTAATCCGCTCTTGGCTTTCAGTTCTTAGAAGTGAAGCACATTTCAGTTGATCAAGAACATTGGCATGTTACATCTCACCATGGATATAAGATCTTAATTGCTTATCTTGAAACTTTTGAGGTCGAACGTGGGATATTGTTAGAGAAATGGTCTAGTGATCTCCTAGTTACCTCAGTTCAGATAAATAGTTTAATCGATTGATCTGAGCGGTCTATTAACTTGAGAAGTTATTTCTAAGATTATTATGCAAAGATTGCATTAATTTAATGATCCAATCTATCCCTGGTTTGGCCTTATTTTCTACCGCCATCCATTTTCTATGCCATGGATTGGAAGGATATGGTTGCCTATTAAAAAATGATAAGAAATATGTAATGGTTTCTAATAAATAAATGGATCAAATTGATATCATACATTTTGGGTCCGTTTGGTTTTCCCAAATAACAGTAAATGAGCTGCAATGGGCAATTATGACTTTTCACAAGCATTTGTTTTTTAATGTATTCGGCTGCAATTAAAGGGCGGCTGCAGTTGGAAGGATTTGGATCATTTACCGTCACTGAATCCACTACAAATGCAGGTACTTGAGGATTGCATCTGACGCTCGGATTTTGCGGTCTGAAATGTTTACGGTGGTCCATGGGACACCACTGCACGGTAGTATATAACGCTCGGTTTTAAACTGTGAAAGGCTTCTCCATTCATACATACGTTCTAGAAATGGTCTTCCCAGTGAGACGAGATTGACGGATTCACCACCCAGGTATGATTGTCTGGGAGCTAGCCCCGTATTCAAAAATCCTCCTTTCCGATTGTTACATTCATGCTTCCCCTCCATGCATGGTGATCTTCTTCCCTGTCAATCTATATACTAACCATCCCTGTCTCTCGGTTTAATAGATTGTGAAGGTTAGATCTTACTTCTAGACTACCAAATACCATCTTCACCACTACGTATTCGGTTGCAAATATGATACTCTACTCAAAAGTATGAGTTATGATTGCTCTACGATTTGCAATTATGGTTATTTTGTTGCGTTGAGTGGGTCCTCTAATTATATTTATTGGGATGAACTCTCACAATTTGGTGGGTGGGTTCGTACCATGGATCGGTTTTTCGTTGGTATGTTGAGGAAGATAAAATGGTTCAGCCATCGCCAACTTTCAGTACAGCTTTTGTGAAGGAGACATGTCGCCAGATTCCGATCCTGGGATGCTAAAAGGAGGATTTTCAACATCGGTTTGATTCGTAATAAGCATAACCAAAGGCATAACCCACAAACAACAACCAAAAACTCCATCACATTTCCACTATAATCAAAAACCTTCCAAGTACAATGAGCATAAGGGAAATACAATGAAGATAGACCAAAACTCCAAAAGAAGATCAACCAGCTCGCAGGCCTCAGCGCTGCTGCCCAACGTCACCTGCACGCAACGGTCGTGCATAAGCTTATAGAAAGCTTAGAGGGTGGTGAAAGTGTATGCTCAAGGTGATAATGTAGTTATGCAGTATCAGAGTAATGCGGAACATGCTGATGAATGCTAAGAGTCCCATTAGCCGTACCAAGGCCATGCGGTGCAAAGAATGATGTCGGCCATACCAAGGCCATGCAATGCAAGTCAAGCATACAAATCCTCAACTAAGTCCACATGTCAATACGGCTCAAATCTGGGATATCACCGGGGTCTAGTACACTCCAAGCCAGATTGCCGCCCCATCGCACGCAATAAGGTGAGTGGAAAAGACCTCACTATCCGCCTGCCAATATCGGGCTCGGCTCGTCAATAGCGGACCCATTCCTCGAGCTGGTCAGACTCAGCCTAGCACTGCCCCCTACTCTCGGGCGGGTAAGGCCGCACCCCCTTCCAACCGACCACGACACAGTGGAAAGCGCAACCGTCTGGTAATCGGCACTCAGCGCTCATGCACCCACTCGGTCTAGACGTTGGAGCAACCTCCTGGTACCATAAGGGTTTAGGGACTTTCACCCAGGGATATCTATCGCACCCCATGTAGAACAGTATTTCCGGTATCCAATCCTGCCAACCACGATGCGTCTGTGGAGGCTATGGCCCTGATGTCGCTAGGGCGTACAGTAACAATATCACACGATGCAAATGCATGAATCACACTATCCAGTCATACAGCAATCCTGCGCGTATCGTGCGCTCATGTAGGGCAACACCCCCTGTACGGGAGCCCCTAAACAATCTGCCCGAAGGCTATGCTATGATCAGTCATTTCTCATATCAAGCATACGTATGATGCATATGATCATGAATCATGGAATTAAATATGTTATATGGGGTGAATGATGCTCATAATGAAGACGGGCCTAGACGGCCTACATATTACACATATGGGCCTATCAGTGGGCCCAAGGGAAAGTCATAATGCGGACATTTAACCACACTACACTTACAATGTGGACGTCAAACCAACATTGCTCCCAAGGCACGACTGCCACAAATATCATTTCATAAGTTATTTTGGGATCACACATTGCAATGGACCTTAGGTACGTCCATTGGGCCCTTAAATACATCAAATTAGCCAAGTCATATGGGCCTTATCTTCATTAAGTGGGCCACACCAATGGGCCTTACGTACATTGCAATGGCTATAACCCGGGGGCTTCAGAACCTATCAAATAGGCCTAAGCTTATGGGCCTTACACGTGTCAAATGGGCCTTGACAGTTGGGCTCCATATGTACATCAAATGGGTCTACTCACCTGGGCCTTATATGTATCAAATGGGCCTCACCAATTGGGCCCCATGTGCACATCAAATGGGCCTCAACTCATTAGCCCCATTACATCAAATGGGCCTCGACAGTTGGGCCTTACATCTATATCAAGGTGGGCCTCAATCACAGGCCACAACAAACTAAGGTGGGCCTCCCACCAATATTATATCAAACATGATATAATACAATATATTTATATACATATGATATTATATATAATATAATATTATATATATATAGATATATATATATATATATATATATATATATATAAATATACACACATGCATACACCACACGCACGCACACACACGCATGCACCCACCCACAGACGCACGCGCGCACACACAGTGGGCTCCACCGTCCAGGCGGACGGTGGAGGTAAAACACATACATCACTGTGGGCTCCATGTGGGGCCCACCATAATGTTTATATGTCATCCAAACCCTTAATAAGGTCAAGCAGCCCTAGATGAAGGGTGATAAAAAGTTTCACCTTGATCCAAGATTTCTGTGGGCTCAAAAAGGGTTTCAAAGGTAAATGTTCAATCCCACGGTTTCATACGGTGTGGGCCACCTGCGTCTTGGATCAAGCTGATTTTTGGGGTGGGCCCACGTCAGGTAGGGGCCCACCATATGAACGGTTTAGATAGCATATAATCATCGAGGTGGGGCCCACGGCTGCAGCCGTGGGTGGCTGCTCGGTCGTCGTCCGCCCGGACGCTGACGCTGGCGCAGGCAGCGCCTGCTGCACTGACACAGCAGCAGCAACAGCTGCTGCTGTTATTATTTTTTTTTTTTGATTTTTCATCTTTCCATGGATTTTGCAGGTGGGGTCCACCTCTTGCAGATCTGCTCCATCCAATGGCTCCCCATGCCTCGCGACAGTCAAAACAAGCCCAATATTGGGCCTGTTTCAGCGTATAGAAGGGTTAGGAAAGGTTTCAATGGTGCAAACCCCCTTTTGCCACGGTATGGCCCACCCAGAGGTCTGAGTGGTCCCATATTTCGGCTCAACGTCTAAAATATGGTTGGGAAGGGAGTGGATGGTATGGATTGAAAACATGCATCAAGGTGGGGCCTACATGAGTGGTTACCCCAAAACTCATGAAGAAGTTGATATTTGTATTTTCCCTTTATCCAGCGTCCAGAGTCAGTGGACGATTTTGGGCTAGCACAAACGGTGAGGTGGGCCCTGCTCAAGTGGGCCACCACATGTTTAAGTTGTGTGGGTACCATTCATAAAAGGTGAGCTTCACTTGAACATGGTTGGGATGGAACCCATACCTTGTGGTGGGGTCCATTCAAGTGGGCCACACAACCTCACTATCATCACAACAACAAAGAAAAAAATAATAATAATAAAAATAAATAAAAAAAAAAAAAAAAAAAAGGGAGTGAGACCGTGTGATGGAGGGACCCCGGCACTATGGGCCCTCCCTTGCACTAAATCATACATTAAGTGGGTCCCATTACAAGTGGGTCCATGGAATTGAAATCCAACGGTGGAGATCCCTTCTCCACTAAAATAAATGGTCTAGATGACCCTAAACATGGAAGGAAATAAACATCATGATGGGGTCCATGGAGAATGGCCCCATCATGGAATGATCATGATGATCCCAGTGGGCCATCGGCCACAACTTAGGGTCCAAAGTGAAATCCAACCATTAATCGGTTGGCCTCACTTGGTCCATCTTAAAAATATGAAAATCTACCCTATTAAGACACCCACCACTTGATCTTCTTGCTCCCTTGGCTTCCTTGGCTTCCTTGGGCTACCCTTTGATGGTGGAAGATGAGAAATGGATGGTTGAGATGAGAGATGAAGGGGGTGGGAAAGGTGGACCTCACAAATGAAGTTTTCTCACCATGGGGGACTCATGGTGCTCTCTCTTGGATTTGGATTTTTCTTTTGAAAAAAGAATAAGAGAGATAGTTGTAAAGGGAGGGAGAGAGAGAGAAAGAGATGGGTGATGGAGTGATGGGGGATGGTTTGGGTTGAAAATTGTGAAAAGGTGTATGGTTGTTGTTGAAATTTGGAAAAGAGGAGTGGTGAGGTGGAAAGAATGGTGGACTTTTGTAAAAGGTGGAGATGGGTTGATGTACTTGAGGTATGGGATGCTTTAATGGTTGATTGATGGGACTAATAGTAGAGATTCCCTCGAAATCCGCAACGCGCGGTGTTTCTTCGGAATAAACGCTGATCGGCATCTTCTAGCCTGGGTATCGGTTCAGTGCGCAAGTCACGGCGTTGGAACCGCGGCGACGACGCGGTCGCTATGATATAACTTTCAGACCAAGCCGACGTCGGTGCGCGGGACCTGGCTTAGGATCGTGCGCAAACACCGAATACGGTGCGAAGGTTGCCGGAATTTTATTGGGATGAACTCTCACAATTTGGTGGGTGGGTTCGTACCATGGATCGGTTTTTCGTTGGTATGTTGAGGAAGATAAAATGGTTCAGCCATCGCCAACTTTCAGTACAGCTTTTGTGAAGGAGACATGTCTGATGAGTTGCATGTAAAGAAGTAGCTTCTTATAATGTTGCCTTTTATTATGGACCTTTGGATATACTACTCATCGCATATTTTGCCTGAACGGGGTAGTCGTTGCTCCTCTCTTTATTCCTTACCAGTTGTGGAATGTAGAGACATTACTGACGTTTAGTCCTTGGCTACCTCTAATTGTCCCACACGCCATGTGTAACATGCAAAGGATGCCAGCCGAAGTCAGCTCTTAAAACGAACTGCTGCCTTTATGAAACCACACTTGTGTGGTTCGGCACTATTCATTCAGGAGGAGTAGCTACTTGAATCTTCAGATGGATAGTTCACCTAGGAAAGGGGCATGTTTGGCGATCTAGACGGTTGATCGTATCAGCCCAAATTTGGATGTCCCAAGGCTTTCAAAGTGGAAGATCCTCTCTGTCCACCATGAAAGATCTTCCACACATGTTGTTTGTTTTATTAATGGTTTGTTTTTTGCTACAGATCAAAGCGCCTTCCTATTTCGAAATGTTACAGTGCATTCCTCAGCCAACGTATGGGACTCCCAAACCAAAACGACAATGTGGATAACCAAATCTTGGGGCTAAGTTTATACAACTTATCCCCATATAGCATGGCCCTATGATTTGCAGAATATCATACGATACTAAATAAAAATATAACATAAACTGTTCTCTACATGATGTCCTATGTAATTGGTATTTCCCAATCAATGCACCATTAGGAATCTACATGCATGATTTGTATCAATGAGTACTGCATGTTATATATAAACAGTTTGTACTCCTCTCAGCATCCATTTTAGTTCTCAAATCATTAGTTTTCAATCAATGCACCATAAGGAAAATAATATGAATCAGCTGATTGTTTTTCATTTCATTGTTATATGTGAGAAATATATAATTAGGCTTTGGCCATTTGGAGCGTAGATACAGTTTTCTATCTTCGTTATCTTTTGTAATATATAGAATCTTCGTGGTGCTATCAGACTGTAGCATGATCTGTTAAAGAGATTGTTCTGTTCCCACCTTCCATGTAATATATGTCTTTGCTCATTGTATATAGGCAGAGACTAACTTCCATATAGAACTGGTAAACTCATCTGTGATTGAGGTAAGTGTGATTCTTTAATTGTTTTCTGTTTACGTTTTCTCGCTCTCAACTTTATAATATTGTTCATATTTGCTTCAAATCAGTTGAAATCAAAAAGTGATCATCACAACTGAAAACATGTCTTTATAATCAATTTATTATATACATGCAGTAGATCTTCTAAATGATGGAGTTCATTTCTTCTATCAAAATGTTTTGGAGAATAACACATTTCTTTAACAATTTTACAGCTTTATAAATAAGAAGTTGCTATCTGGATCAACCATACAGGCCCTAACAGTAATCGACCCATCTGGCCTACATTACTCTATTGACAGTCCAAGTGCCTGATGTTGATCTCAGATTAGCATTTGAAAGGTTTTTTGTAAGTGCCCCAAATCATAATTGGGTTGAATATGTAGTTGTGGTCAGTTTCAAAATTAACTGGGTGTTTGGGAAGACGTTAATAAGGGCCTGTTTGGTTTTACCAGATAACAGTAATCGACCTATAATAGGTAACTATGACTTTTCCACTCTTATAGCTTTATTAATTAAAAGTTGGAATAACATATTTCTGTATATCCAACTGTTAATTCATGCTGATAATACTTACTCAATATATGTCTACTCTAACAGTGAAATCAAATAATATCATACCAGTGAAAATAAATAATATTTTTTATTTTTTTATTTTTCTTTCATATTTTTTAATTGTTCTAACTGGAATGATCAGTTTTGAGATTTGAAATTTCACCCATTCTAGGGCTCCATTATCCAAATGTGTTGTTTACTGTGTATAACGGGTTGGATTAAACTTTGGTTGATTAAGATAGTTCATTGTATTAATTGGTTCTACAATACAGTCCATCATTGGCATGCCTCAACTGTCATCTTGTTTGGATTAAACTTTTATTGTGGAAATGGTTGTATTGAAACTGTGGCCCAGCAATGATCAGTCTCGTTGGATTAGTGATCCAGGTGTAGAAACTTCATGCCAAGATGAACAGTATACATGAGTAAGTATGGTCTTGTGTAAAGCATGAGGGAAAAAATATTATCTGGTTTCTGTATCTCAATTATGCAGCAGACTGAAAGTTTATAAAATATGTAAAATTGGGCCCATATAGAGTATTATATGTTTATATAAAGGATAAGGCCTGAAGTTCGATTGAATTGGACTGTAATCAGCCATGTAACTTGTTCAGTTAAAAAAAAAACAAACAAACTCACATTATAATAAAATCCTTTAAACCGAACCTAGCTTTGAGGGTCAAGACAATCCACATACTGGTTTGATGGTTGTAAAATAAAAAAAATATAACAAAATTCAAACAAAAATGAATCCATTTGACCTTATAAACAGACATCTGAAGCTATATGCACTGGTAATGAGCCTTAGTGGGGGTGGCTAACGAGACAGTTTGATATTTGGACTAGTGGATGCTGACTCTATTTCATACATTTTTTGTACAAGTTCATATCATAACATGGAAGGACATGAATAGAAGGAAGAGGAGATGGCTGCATTTACAGCTTCAGTTGCAGCAGCAACTACAGTCATTACGATTGGAAAATTTTGTAATAGTCTCTTTCTAAAGACACCCTAGAGAGTTGGTGACTATGAAAGAAGTAAGATAATTAATGGGATAATTAGAGCTGGAGATAATGAGTGCCTGACACAACTCCGAATGAATAAGAATATTTTCTTTTGCTTATGTTCGTTTCTCAAGGATAGAAATCTGTTACCCGATGAGAAACATGTAAGTATGGAGGAACAACTTGTCATGTTCCTACATACAGTAGGGCATAATGTGCGAAACCGTGTCATTAGACATCGCTTTATACGATCAGGACAAACCGTAAGCAGATATTTTTCTAAAGCATTGGACGCAATTGTGGGACTATATTCTAAGTTTGTAAAGTTCCCCAGTGCAGAAATACCAACAGAGATTTCATCCAATCCCAATTGGGGCATGTATTTTCAGGTATGGATTATGCTAATCACTATTATCCATGAACATCGTTGTTATAAGATTATGTCTCTATCCACTTCTCTTCCTGATAATTCGTTTTCAATTTAGGATTGTATTAGTGCAATTGATGGAACTTATATACCTACTTTTATTTTTACAATGGACAGTGTCACCTATCATAACTGAAAAGGGTTTCTATCTCAAAACATAATGGCCGCTTGTACGTTTGATATGAAGTTCGTATATATGCTGGCCAAATGGGAAGGTTCGGCATCCGATGCACGCGTCTTACAGAGTGTGTTGACACATTCACACAATCGTTTCACAATCCTAGAGAGTATTATAGTGTTCACCTATGTAATAGAAGTTATTTATTAAGTTAATTAATGTTAAACTGTATATTGATAATTACTTGTAATAAATTGTAAATAAGTACTACATAGTTGATGCTGTTTATGCGCATTCGTCAGGATTCATGGCTCCGTACCGAGGCGTACGGTACTATCTCAATGAATACCGTGTGGGTTGCAAGCATTGCAACAAGAGAGAATTATTCAACTACACACATGCTCAACTACGAAATGTTGTAGAGCAGATTTTTGGAGTACTAAAAGCTTGGTTTTCAATCCTCAAATCAGCTCCACCATATTCACTTTTAACACAACTCAAGATAGTTATCGCATGTTGTGTTTTACACAACGTTATCCAAGGATTTTGGGGAGATTGTATTGTTGCGAATGAGGACCCATCAACGGATATAGTAGATGGTATAGATCCATCTCCAGTTGAGTTCAGTTCTCAAGAAGATGGACCGATGGTTACGAATGCCACATAACGCAAGAGAGACGAATGGAACAAGTTTTGAGATAATATTGCTACTAGGATGTGGAATGATTACCATCCTATGCGTCGTAGTTTATGAAAATATCTCGATTATTAGTTTCTTTGTATGAGGGAGAAAATGACATTTGTACTTGTTTTCCATCACTCACTTGTCTATAGTATACATCTCCCTACTAGTCAAACATTTTATAGTTTTTTGTACACCATGTCAAATAATATTTATAAATATGAATGTGTGGGCATGTATGTTGCAAAATATCAATCATTTTAAGTTGACAACCTGGGATTTTACTGATTATTTTAAGCTGTTCATTTGAATCTATGTAGATATCTGAAGATTTCGACACAGATATGTCACCTAACAAGAGTAACACTCAATCGACGCCTATGAAAGCATCCCGTCCATCGTCACGTGTTACACCATGGAGGACCCCAAAGAAAATTAAGTAGAAATCAACCGATGAAAATGGGTCATCTAGTGGTGTAATGCGATGGATCGATGAGATGGACGACTGTCTTATTGACACTCTTATGGAAGTTGTCACAAATGGTTATAAAATTACTAACGGATTTAAGAAGGAGACATATAAGACGGTTGTTGATACTGTGAAGGGTGTCATAGGAATAGTGCTACAGGAGAAACATGTCAGGAATCGCCTCTGTACGCTGAAGAGGCTGTATTTTGAAGTGCGTGAGACATTGAGTGCTCCTGGTTTTGGATTGGATGACGACAAGAAGGTAGTCACTTCTCCAGATGACGTATGAGAAGATTACATATGGGTGAGAACGAGATTGATTTAACTTTTTCATACGTTCATTAGAGTTGTTTTTTTATATATAATTAGTAAATGTGATATACGCAAAAGTAACCTTGTAATGATACCTTCATTCTTCTTATGAATAGTCACATCCTTATGCCCAACATGTATGGGGCAAAGCGGTGCAGAGGTATGATGACTTGACCTTCCTGTTCGGTAATGATCGTGCTAGTGTACGTTGTTCAAGAACAGGTAACATTCTAGATTCTATGGCTTCTCGACAGTCTAGGGATACAAAAATTTCGTCGAGAACATCTACTGATCAGAATGATGATATGCTCGTGCTATCGGGCGATGACGTAGGTGACGGTGTGGAAGGTATTCATTGGTCGTACCATAGTCGTGATGGCATCTACAGGGCCCACCAAAGTCCAAATGGAAATGGAAACAATTCCGTCAACACAGGCAGCACTTCCATGTTAAGGAAGAGAGCACGGAAGAGTCGCCCCTGCGACGTAATTGGGCAAGGAATGAGCGAGGTTGCCGATGCAGTGAAGTCACTAGCGATAACAATTCACAAAGGAAAGAACATGGTCCGGATGTCACAAATTGTTCCCGCCTTGGAACAGATTGAAGGGCTGACAGGACATGAGATCCTTCACGATACAAAGATTCTATCGAAAGATGAGCAGCAGTCTATCTCCTTCCTTTCATTCCCCGAGCACAAGAGGTTGGACTTCTTGTTGATGCTGCTTGTACCGGACCACTCCTCCGACTAATAGTTGTTTGACGTACATGGACTTTATTTGTTTCTTTGGATGTTTTTAGGGACATTTTCTTTTTGGACAATTGCTTTTGGTTGTTTTGGATAACTGTAGGTAACATTATGTGGATGGATGTGCCTATATAGAACAGGTCATAGATGTGTTTGTATATAACGGGCTTTGGAATGACCTTGCTATTAGGTTGGCAGTGTTGGATAAATTGTCATCCTATTGATATTTTGATGATTGTTTGTATTTTTTTGGACTTGGTGGCTACGGTTTGTTGATACGTAACTATCTGTTACACTGCATAACCTGCTTTATTATTGGTTTACTCTATCAATGATCTTTACAATAATTGTAAGTTTTTTTGTGTAAACCATTTCGTCAAATTTTACAGGTGTTCGTAAGGCTGGTTCAGGTATGTGAGAATAAGTACTTCAATAACATGTTGTATATTCCACCCAGGTGATATTTGAATTTGATCATCTAATTTTTGGTATATTCCACTTAGATATTTCTACTTTTTTTGATAATGTGTAGATAGTAAAAAAACTATATGTTGTGTTCAACGGTCGCCGCCCTGGATTATATTATGACTAGGAGGAGTGTCGAGTGCAAGTGGAGGGATGTTCACGGGCACGTTTTCATGGATACAAGTCAGCAGTCAAGGCATATCGTGAATGGTCTGAATAATCCGAGAAAATGGGTCTTCCAGCTGTCCCACAGGACGAGATGGTAGATGACTAGGAGAGTGTTAGGTCGCAGCATAGAGAGCGCTACAGTACCATCTGTTTGAGTCATCCTATTAGACAGATCTCGGCAACGACCTCTTGTGCCCCATATGACTTTGGTACAAAGAGACAGGGAGGTGTTACAGACGAGAGAGACAGTGGGGCATTGGTCAAATTCATCTTTGGAATTTTGGTATTGGTTCTTCTCATTCAGCTTATATCAAAGCTGAAGTAGGGAGCACAGGTGGTGTTTGTATGGACTTTAAATGTTCTGGTTTTGGACAACTTCATATTTACCTTTCTATATAGACAGTGGTTACTGTTTTGCTATTTTTAGTTGACAATGAATTTTCAGGTTTCACGGCTACGATTGTAATCTATTCTGTTTATCCATTTTTGCAATGGCCGGTCCTAACATGGGGGAGGCCATTTAGGACGCCCGCCTTTCACAATCGCCTCTTCTGTTTGTGATGGTGCGAACATGGTGGGGGCCATTGGGAGTTCTACTGATCCAACCATCTGTTCTGTTGGTGATGGTGCTAAAATGGTGGGGCCCATAGTTGAACGGCGTTGATATAACACCGTCAGAAAGTGGGGCCCAAAGATGAACGACGTGGATGAATCAATTAATGAAGGTGTGGTGCATTGATGCACAGCGTGGATGAAACATGTGTAAAAACGTGGGGTCAATATGCACAGAAGGCAGGGCCCACAACACATTGACCATGACCGCTGGTCCACTTTGTGGGAGAGACCGACAATCCACTACTCAATATGAGAATGCAATGGAAACACAAGAAATCAAACAGCCATTGCAGTGAAAATAGAAATGAGGTGATGGACACCATAACAATCTAGCCAGTGTGATGCTTATAATACACCTTCATACCAAACACAAGGCTGGTGATTTGGTCTAGACTCCACTCAAAATATTGTAGAAAACAAACATGTGATCGTAGTCAACCGAAATATCAGCAATCATTAGCAATACAATTAAAACAACAATCATTACCTCTTTACAACCAAATACCATGGTATTTGGAAAACTAAACAGGCCCTTTGGTTATATTGTTAAATGTCGTTCATTAAGGCATAGTACCCTTGCTCCAGTAGTAGACTCTTAGGAGTTTCAAGACCTGGTCAAGGGTTCAAGTATCCATAGGTGGTGAAATTCCACTATGGTGTGAGTGTATGGAGGTATGTGTGTGTGTGTGTGTACATATATATATATATATATATATATATATATATAAAATTAAAATTAAAATTAAGATGTGTGAACTTAAAATTCTTAAAAAGAATGAAATGGATAGGATTACTGCCTGATATATCAGTTGATAATCTCGAAAAATACAAAACTTTTATAAAATATAAATTTATTAGAAAATATTTTAAATCTATTAGCAGAAATTCCGAATTATTAGAATTAATACATAGTGACTTAGGTGATTTTAGAAATCACATGTTTAGAAAAGGCAAAATGTACTACGTAACATTCATAAATGATTATTTTATATATACTAGAGTATACTTTTTAAGGAATAAAGATGAAACATTAAAATCCTTCATTACGTATAAAGTAAAAGTTGAAAGTCGACTTAGCAGGAACATTAGAAGACTTATATTAAATAGATAAGGAGAGTATTAATCTTCTCAATTTAGATAACTCTATGAAAAGAATAGAATAATATATGAAACTATTATTCCCTATACACTAGAACAATATGGAATAGTTGAACGCAAAAATAAAACATTGAAAGAAATGATGAACATTGTTGTAACGTCTCAAAAAAATCCGTACAAAGAACTGAGTACCACCTTAGGCAGAAATCGCTAAGAATCAAATCATGTAGAAATTAGACGAAAATTAATTAAGTACTAAACTGAATTAATTATTAGATTAGCTTGAACAACTTTCTATACGAACTACAAGACCCAAAACTAGTAGAATCGCTAACTCTACATTTTCTATATAAAAACCTAGGAGAAATCTCAAAACTCAGCTGCTCTCGGAAGCACACTGAAACTCTATATCGGACCTAAATTACACGTTGAAAGTCCGATTACTGCGAAACTATACCATTACGACCGCCTTACTGGGCTTAACAACCATATCAGGAATCAAGTCCAAATAGTATTCAGAAACACACAACTTGAACCTTGAGCAAAGTGTGTGAGAAATGCGAATATCTTTAGAAAATAGACTCAAACTTAAGTGAATTGGGTCATTCGCTTGTAGGCCAAATTTAAGGTTTTAGACCTTTAGATTCTAATCCAACTACACCCTTGGATCAGAAAAATTTTTCAACACATGTCAGTATACTCGTGGCCTTGATCGAGTGACGATGACCGTTGAACTGATAATAGTCCTCCACGGTCGATCCATAAACCCGATCGGACCGAAATCTTAACCTGACATAGATCCATTGTCAGGGAACTTTCTCCAGACCGTATGCTGGAAATGGACCTTCAGATGAGCTCCGTTGGCCCGAAACAGATGCCCTTTAGCTATACCCTAAGTATATTGTGGCCCTGAGGCCATTTACACCACTTCTGGGCCTATAAAAGGGCCTTAACCCACCCCTCTCTCATTCCATACGAATTTCCTCCAAACCCTAGGAGAGAGAAGAGAGAAAAGAAGAGAAAAGTGTGAGGAGAAGAGTAAAGGTTAGGGAGATCGAGGCGATGGTTCTCTCGTACAACTACACGCCCTAGATCGCCTCTTTGCTACGCTACTCAACTCGTTTCGACTGTGATTTAGCTAAGGAATCCTAACCCTAATCTCGTTTTAGGAATCCAAATAGAAGAATCTATGAAATAGCTAACCTATCTCAATGTATAGGTACCCGTTATTCCGTATTTGGGAACATAGGATTCAAACTGAGTTCGATACGAGTATACCGACAAAAGGTACGGACTATAAACATTTAGGTTATGGTTTTCAAGGCTTTCAATGTCAGTTAATGATTTATGAGTGACTTGATTGCTGTCACATGTACTTAGATGCGATGTTTTCCATGTATTACACACATATAAACTATATTGAATATAATGCATTCTATGTGTTTGTTGAAATGTTTTAATGAATATGTAATTATGATTTGTACTTGCTATGTTTACTGATTGAGAATACATGATTGTTGTATGTGTGACAACTCCTTATGAAATGATTTGCTATAATATATGTTATAACAAATTTATTATATGTATGTTAATATGTGTAGTGTAAGTGTTTGATAAAATGCCTGAATGAGAAAATGCTTATTGAAATGTATTTAATGAGAATGTTGAGATAGAATTCTCAATTACTTTATCTATAATTATAGTTTCCTTCGTGTAACCTATCTTGCTACTACGTGATTTATGGATGAAATACCTATGTATGACAACATGTGTACTATGTGTTTGTTAAAATGCTCAAATGAGATTTATATTTGAATTGGTTGTCACATGCGGTCTTAATTATCACATATGAATGCCTATTATGTTTGAGTATGATTGGGACTAATACGTAGTCCAGACAATCGACAATAATGTACGATTAGTGGTTGAACTTGTTCACCACAACGGATATGTTCGATGAATCCGAGTCGTACGAAGATTTTCGACAGTGGTTAGGTCACGAGGAGTGTGTATGCGCTCCATGTCGATTAATTTAATGTGCACCCATACTAGTCGAGCTTGTCAAGTAACCTGATTAGCCTAATGTATGTTCACCATGTATGGACGCTACTGCTTGAATCTAAGGTACCACTTACTAGTGAAAAATCCGTTTTACCTTGGTACCACGATCCGCTAAGACTCATGAGCCGGGTATGGTGGTATGGGACACCATAGTCGAGCTGTCGACCTACGCTGGTGTGACGAGCCTCCCCGTAGTGACCAGTGAGCAAACTAAACTCGTGAGCCAAATACGGTGGTATGGGATACTGTATTCGAGCTGTCGAGCTACGCTAAGGTGACGAGCTTTTCTCGTAGTGACCTCGAGTATAAACTAAGCCTACGCCGAGGTGACGAGCCTTCCATAGCGACCTAAACTTACTTGTCCACTGTTTTTAAATCAGGAGTGACGTTGCCCTATAACTTGCCTATCGTATGTGATTAACTAGGATTGATGACCCTATATGGATCATCGTTTCGGTAAATGATATAAAGAGAGGTACCTTAGCTTCCTGAACTTGCTGTATGAATAAACCTAATTGAGTATTGGCTAACACGATCATGCACCGTATTGCATGTGCTTTGGCGTGGAAGCGCACGTGTTCGGAGTGGTGCACGTCGCGATCGTGAGATGATGTCGCTAAAGGAGTGCAGGCGAGGGCATGCATCATTACAGCATATCATTCCTGTATTAATAAGAGTACTTAGGATATGAGTGTTGTACTGCTTTATCATTACTGCTTGATTGAATTGATAATTTGTTAACCTTTGCCTTATAGCTTCACTAAGTTGATCACTCACTCCCACTCTGGGACAGTGTTTTAAAATACCAACCAGACTCTATTGTAGCTACAAGTGATGACCAGACTTATGAGATGGAGCCCAACTTCTATGATGATGAGGAGGAGTTCTCTTATATGCAACTCTCTGGAAGGTCTCTGTAAGCTTGGATTTGCGTCAGCGGGGTTATAGGGATACGGATTAGACGCAATTACATTGTATCATTTTGTAAATTTTGGAACTATACATTGTAATTATTTAACCTGGTGACGTGTTCATACTCTGGTGCCACTTATATGCTTTATATATCTATCACAGTCTTCCGCTTGCGTAATTTAATCGTCTCTAGAGTATGATATGTTGATTTAGTATAATCTTATTCATGTTTAATGCACTAATACGGACAACATTTAATCATCATTATCTATGTTGCATAAGTGATGCATTGGAACTTGGGAGTTGAGCTTCTGCTCGACCCCCGATTTTCAGGACATTACAATTATATTGATTAGTTCTAATTTACCCTATAATATATAGAGAAAAGTCATACCATATGCATTTATATGCAAAATAGGATACCTCATAAGAAATTTGGTAATACACCATATGAACTATGAAAAAAAATCATACTCCTAGTTATGAATACCTTAAAGTGTGGGAGTGTCTAGTTAAAGTATAGTTACCTGAAACTAAGAAAATGAGCTAAGTCTTAAGACAGTCGATTATGTTTATAAGATATGTAGAAAATAGTGCAACATATAAGTTTCTATTTTTGAAATACAAGAATAATTTTTTAAGTATAAATACTATAATAAAAGCTAGAGATGCAGAATTTCTAAAAAATGTCTTTCTTATGAAGAGTGGATCTGTAGAAATAAAAGAAATTAGTGAGTTTGATGTTGCTTTAACTAGTAGAAGCATAGATGTGAATAGTAAAGTAAAATTAGAAGTTAGAAAGAATACAAGAGCTTGAAAGGAGACCAATCTAGGGGATGGATTTTTCACTTTCTTGTTAGAAGATAATCCTAACTCTCTTGATGCTTCATTCTGAAGAGAAGTTATAAATGATGAATTAGAATCGATCATATCGAACAACACGTAGAAACTCGTAGACTTTTCTCATACGAACAATCCTATAGGGTATAAATATGTGTTTAAAATTAAACTTAAACTAAATGGGTCTATAAGATATGTTTAAAGCTAGATTAGTTATAAACAATTTCGATATAATTATTTTAATACATATTCACCTGTAACTAGAATTACAATAATTAGGGTGTTAGTTGTAATTGCATCCATATACAAGCTAGTAGTACATCAAATGAATGTTAAAATAACATTTTTAAATGAAAAGTTAGAAGAATAAATTAATATAGAGCAATCTGAAGGTTATATAATTTCAAGAAAGGAAAATAAAGTGTGTAGATTAATTGAACCCTTATATGGTTTAAAACAAGCCCCTAAACAATGAAATGAAAATTTTGACAATGTTTTAAAGTCAAATGGATATCTAATAAATGATGTGAATAGATGTGTATATAGTAAACTCTCTAATAATGGTATCGTTATAATATGCTTATATGTAGATGATATACTTATCTTTAGAACCAATGTTAAGTTAGTAAATTCGACTAAGAAACTTATGTCTTCTAACTTTGATATAAATGACTTAGAAGAAATAAGTATGGTCTTAGGCATTTAGATAATCAAAAAAAATGATAGCATTAATCTATCTCAATCTCATTATTTTAATAAAATGTCAAAAAAGTTTAATCACTTTAACTGCTTACATGTTAGTGCACCTTATGATCATATTGTGCATCTCAAGAAGAATGCAGAAAATAGTGCATCATATCATGAATATTCTCAAGTAATTGGTAGCCTAATGTATCTGATGAACTGTACTATACCTGATATTATATTTGCAGTAAGTAAGCTAAGTAGATATACGCATAATCCTATATATGATCATTGGAATGCATTAAATAGAATATTTAAATACTTGAAAGGTATTATTGCATATAGTGTTCGTTATACAGGTTATCCTCCTATGTTAGAAAGATATAGTGATGTTAATTGGATCACTGATTCAGATGAAACAAAATCCACTAGTGGATATGTTTTCACCCTTGGTAGAGATGTAATATCTTGGAAGTCTACTAAACAAACTTGCATTGCTTGGTCGACTATGAAATCTGAGTTTGTCACCTTAGAAAAGGTAGGTTCAGAAACTGAATGACTTAGAAATCTGTTAATAGATATACTTCTGTGGGAAAAATCTATGTTTGTTATATTTATTCATTGTGATTGTCAAGCAGTTATTGGAAGGGCCAATAGTAAAATATATATTGGTAAAAGTAGACATATTAAACTCCAACACAATATTGTGAAACACTTATTGAATGATCTAATCATAATTGTTGATTTCGTGTGATTAGAAAAGAATCTGACAGATCCTTTGACCAAGGAATTAATCATTGAAATATTGAATGGAATATAGTTAAACATATCCGAATGAGTTACCAGTGTCAATAATCTAACCCATATAAGTGGAGATCACATGCGATAGGTTCAATGGGTAAACAATAAGACATTAGGAAACTGTGAAGTATTATAGAGAACTTGCTCATTCCTATAGTGTTGGCAGTGCAAGCAATATCGTGTGAGAGGATGAGTTTTTGAACTCTTAATGAATCCATAACTAAATGTGATTGTGTGTCCAGTCGTTGTGTAGATTTGATAGAATTCACTTATACGAGTGTGGAAGTAGGGCCGCTTCCTATGAGAATATATAGGTCATTTCTCTTGAGCGCTCATGAACATCCAGGTAAAAGTGCATAGATAAAAGGTAGTAAGCCACATAATCGGTTGTAATAGAAAAGTTGTGTGAGTGGCACGTGTAGTTGTTTATGCTTAAAGGGTCACGTTAAAGATTGATACCTGTGCACGTCTTGCTTACTCAAAATTTTAATTAAAGTTGGATATATATCGATACTATTACACAACTTTTTTAATCTTATAGCGAAGTGTTTTGAATTTGAAACATGTGGGGGATTGTTGTATTTTAAAATAAAGTGTTTTAAAATTTTAAAATTTTTTCTTATTTTAAAAAGTGCTTTGTTTTTAGTGTATTTCTTGTCCCATATCGAAAAAAACTAAAGAAAAATTCAAGTATATAAAAGAGGAGGTTTGTCTAGGGCTTGAGCCTCTTCTCGGGGGCATGTGATTTGGTCCAATGGGGGCTATGCCATTAGCCTGAGCTTATACCATTGACCACACATGTGCACATGCGTCGAGCCAAGTTGTGGACGTGGACGTGCGTGCTCATGCCACATCAAGTCGAGCAGGGCTGGGTACGGGTCCAGGTCCAGGTCTGGGTCTAGGTCTATATGAGGATTAAGAGTACACTCGCACTAACTGTTTTGGTGTATACTTCACGAGTATACTCACACATGTCAGTTTTGCGTGAATTTCAAACTAGGGACGTGTCTGTTCGGGTGATTGCATCAGTTGAGTTCAAACCCAATGGACCTAACCCATTTGAGTCTTGTGTAACTTCTCTGAGCTTGGCGATGGCATAAAAGGAGGACGGAGTGTGCACGACAAACGTTGATGGAGCCTTGATGAAAAGTAAAGATAAGAGAAGAGGACAAGAAACTACATGTTTGATCATTGAAGATATGATGGAGATTGTTCTATTTGATGTCTTAAATCAAGTCAGATACAGGGCCTGTCGATGACATTGACAGACTGTTCGATGCCACTTTCGATGGCATCGAACAATGCTCGATCCTATTGAGATTTTTCAGATTTTCTCCTGTTGGTCGCTAGACTAACTAGGCACTTTCTCGATGCCATCGATGAGTGTTCAATGATATCGAAGATGGCTTGATGTAATTAGATTTTCATGTTTTATCTCTGGACAGTTTAGGTGTTAGTTTGATGCCATCGAAGGATAAGTTTCAATAATATCGAAGTATGTTCGATGAGATCGATTGGATCGCGTGGATTTACACGGAGTTACGATTTTGTGGAATTTGTTTTCGATTTTGTTTGGGATCCTTTTATAGGCTATATATATGGGTGTAAACAGGATTGTGAGGAAGTTCTAGGGTTTTTTATTCGTCTAAAGGGTTTCAAGGGTATAACAATGGTTTATTTGAGGTTTTTCGAATCAGGTAAGCTCTCTTCCTTCGTAATTTTTGCTTTTATAGTAATTATCTGTCACTTTGTGTCATGGTTTTTTTTCCGCAAGAGTTTTTTCATGTTGAAATCGTTGTGCTTGACTTATGCAATTAGATTACTCTCCTAAATTCATCTCTGTGTACTTTCGCAGTCCCCCAATAATTCATTAGTTAAAGCCACCAAGGAAAAGTCATGCGCAAAAAAAATTAATAAATTACACTTTTCCTAGCATGTTGACAATGCACTCAATTTAATGAACGAATCTGATTTCTAATACATGAGTTACATGGTTAGTGATAGGTGACTAGCCCATCCTATATTTACCCTTTGTTCGTATGCCTTGGATTCCACAGGAGATTTTTCCTACTGGACGACTCACTTATGAGCCACACACCTTACTAAGCCCTCCCATACTTAACTGCCAAGAATACTCCCCTGCTGTACGGATGCATATTTACTAGACCAAAATGCCCCTACTTTATCAGAAATGTGATTTCTGAAAGCTGGGGTTCCCTATGGATTTTAACCATAGCCATTGAAATTGACCGCGAAGTGAATGGAATTGGCCGCGAAGTGAAGGAAATTCACCATGAAGTGAAGGAAATTGACCGCAAAGTGAATGGAATTGACCACGAAGTGAATGAAATTCATTGCGAAGTGAACGAAGTAAATGAAATTGGCCGCGAAGTGAAGGAAATTCCTCACGAAGTGAAGGAAATTGACCGTGAAGTGAATGGAATTAATTGTGAAGTGAATGAGGTGAATAGAATTGATCGCAAAGTGAAGGCAATTCACCGTGAAGTGAATGGAATTGACCGCAATGTAAATGAAATTCACCGCGAAGTGAATGAAGTGAATGAAATTGACTGCGAAGTGAAGGAAATTCACCACAAAGTGACTGAAGTGAATGAAATTGACCGCGAAGTGAAGGAAATTCACCGCGAAGTAGATGAATTGAATGAAATTCACTGCGAAGTGAAGGAAATTCACCACAAATTGAAGGGAATCGACCACGAAGTGAAGTAAATTCACCGCAAAGTGAATGAAGTTAATGTAATTGACCGCGAAGTGAAGGAAATTCACCGCGAAGTATATGAATTGAATAGAATTCATCACGAAATGAGTGAAATTCACCGCAAAGTGAAGGAAATTCACAGCGAAGTGAATGGAATTGACCGCGAAGTGAATGAAATTTACCGCGAAGTAGATGAATTGAATATAATTCAACGTGAAGTGAAGGAAATTCACCGCGAATTAAATGGAATTGACCGTGAAGTGAAGGAAATTTACCACGAATTGAAGAAAGTGAATGTAATTGACCGCGAAGTGAAGGAAATTCACCGCGAAGTGAATGGAATTGACCGTGAAGTGAATGAAATTCACCGCGAAGTAGATGAATTGAATGGAATTCACCATGAAGTAAAGGAAATTCATCGCGAATTGAATGTAATTGACCGTGAAGTGAAGGAAATTCACTACAAAGTGAAGGGAATTCACCGCGAAGTAAATGAAGTGAACGGAATTCACTGCGAAGTGAACGAAATTGACCGCGAAGTGAGTGAAATTGACCGCGAAGTGAATGAAATTGACTGCAAAGTTTATTAGCCATCCAACATGTTGATAGGGTCACACAAACATGGATGAAGGCATAACACAACTATCAGCTTGGCCTAAAACTTTTGTGGCCCATAAAAAGTTTTTAATGGCCATCGATCATTGTTTACTGTGGTGTGGTCCACCTAGAATTTCATTCACTTCGTGATGAATTTCATTCAATTCGCGATGAAGTTCACTCACTTCACAGTGAATTTTAGTCACTTCGTATGAATGTTGATGGACCTTAATAAGTTACATGATTGACTAGGATGAATGTTAATATTTCGTAACCGGAATCTTTCCCCTTACCTTTGTGTAATCTATCCCACCCTGATAAGGCTGATGAAGGCCAATGGTGGAAAACACCACCTTATAGCGGAACTCATCGCTAATTTTGACCCTGGGCACGCTTCTGAAGATTGGCTTGCCAATGTTCACACACTTGTTCGCTTCCTTGAGAAGCTTACTAGCAACTAGATCGATTCGCCTAATGGCCTTCCCTTGTCCACTCTTTGCTTCTCTTATCACCGCGAATTAAATGAAATTCACCACGAAGTGAGTAAAATTCACCGCGAAGTGAATGAAATTGACTGTGAAGTAAATGGAATTCACCATGAAGTGAACGAAATTGTCCGCAAAGTGAGTGAAATTGACCGCGAAGTGAATCAAATTGATAGCAAATTGATTGAAATTGACTGCGAAGTGAATGAAATTGACCACGAAGTGAATGAAATTGACCACGAAAAGAGTGAAGTTCACCGCGAAGTGAATGAAATTCACCGTGACGTAAATGAAGGGAATGAAATTCACCACGAACTGATTGAAATTGACCACGAAGTGAATGAAATCAACCGTGAAGTGAATAAAATTCACCGTGAAGTGATTGAAATTGACCGCGAAATAAATGAAATTAACAACAAAGTGAATGAAATTGATCGCGAATTGATTGAAATTGACCGCGAAGTGAATGAAATTGACCGCGAAGTGAATGAAGTAAATAAAATTCATCGCGAACTGATTGAAATTGACCGCGAAGTGAATGAAATTCATCGTGAACTGATTGAAATTGACCGCAAAGTGAATGAAACGAATGAAATTGACCGTGAAGTGAACGAAATTGACCACGAAGTTAATGAAATTCACCGTGAACTGATTGAAATTGACCGCGAACTGATTGAAATTGATTGCGAAGTTAATAAAATTGACCGCAAAGTTAATAAAATTCACTGCGAACTGATTGAAATTAACCGCAAAGTGAATAAAATTGACTGCAAACTGATTGAAATTGACCACGAAGTGAATGAAATGGATTTTCAACCAGCGACCTGATGGAATCTTGGAAAATAACTATGATTGTTAGCTAAAGTAGCTTCTCCTACCCCAAAATCTTATATGGTACGTCAAGTAACTCATTCTGGCTTAGCAGATATGCTTGTTAAATGAATAAAAAGAGGGAAATTTTTTATATATGCTTATATATACATATTTATATAAATATGTATTAGAGAAAAATGTTGTGGGAAAAAGGTTCTCCTTGTAAAAGAAAAAATTTGCATAGACTGCGGTGCAATGTTTTTTTTTTTTTTTTTTTGTTAAATTTTTGCTGGTGCAATCCCCTATTGCTTTTGTGGTTCCCATCATTAGGTTTGTGTTATATCCAAACCATCCATCTATTTGGCGAGCTCGTATTAAGTCTTGAGACGAAAAATAAGACATATCTAACTATCAAGTGGACCACATGGTAAAAGGTAGTGGGGGATTGAACATCTACCGTTGAAACCCTTTTAGGGGTCACAGAAGTTTTGGATCAATATGAAATTTGTTTTATCTCTTCATCCCGGTCTTTATGACCTTATGAATAGATTGGATGAAAAATAAATGTTATGGTGGGCCCTAAGAAATTTTTAATGGTGAAAATCAATTTCCCGGCTGCTATTTGTGGTGTGGTTTAGTTGATCTTTGGATATGATTTTTTTTTTTATAATACTCTGAAATGATCTCAAATATGGACGAATGTTGTAGATATAATAAATACATAACTGTGGGGCTCATGTAACTTTGATCTCTTTTGAACCGATCGTACAACTCAGAGTTCGAAGAGCATCCGTGCTCTTCTTTGAACACCAGCCCATCCGCTTCCGGAAGGAATGGTGGGGGTATTTTGGTCCAGTGAAAAGTGGCCCGTGCACTATGGGCATAGTCTGAGGTAATAAGTTTGGCTGTTGTTGGCTTAAAGGTGAGATGTACAGTAGGAAAAAAACTCATTCCACGGCAACTTGGGATAATATTTGCATCGCTTTCCTACTCATGAGGGAGTTTTTTGTTTACTGACTTGGAAGGAACTACGTCCTGTGGAGGAGATCCACCCCGTCTATCATGCATGCCACTTGTGTTTGGACCAAAACTCAAAACTCAGGCAGATTCAACACTTGGGTTGGCTACACCATGGGAAAGTGTTTGCGGCACACTGATGTGAATGCTCGGGATGGCTGTTGTATAGTTTTCCAGAAAACGATATTTATGATAGGACAGCCTATTAGATAGTTAGATACGTATACGCATAAAAGATTGGATGATATCTGATGGTTGGACATTAAACTGTGGTCCAGCCGGTTGGACTTCAGACCTATTCTGAAAAAATAAAAAAAAGGCTGCCCCTGATTTTGACATGCCCAGCTTGATATGTATGTGAGATCTACTCCAACCATTTGCCGTGTAATCTCTACCGAAAAAATTTAAGTTGACTTGCGATTCAAGTGGACCACACCAGGGGAAATAATTGGAAGCACTTTTGATTTTTACAGGGCCCACTGTTATGGTTTTATGAAATCCACTCCAACCATTAAATTCTACACTAATATCTAGGGCTGGGGCCTAAAATTCAGGTCCATCTATGATTCAAGGGGGTCACACCATGGGAAAAGGTTTGGAAGATAGCTTTTTTGTAGACACTATTTCCAATTGTGTGATCCACCTAAAATATTGATGAGTCTGATTTTTGGAGCCCGGGTGTAATGTGGGGTGAAAATTAACCTGATGGTCGGTGTAGATTCAACATTAAAACCACAATGAGGCCCACTTGAACCGCAACATTTGTAGGTAAGGATGAACTACTCTCTCTCAACATTTATTACAATTAATTACTTGTATGTGAGATCTATTCTGACCATTAGATGAATAATCCCATTTAAGCTAACTTGTGATTTAAGTGGGCCTCACCAATGGAAATAGTTGGGAGATAGACGTCTACTCCTAAATTTTATAGGACTGACCATGATAGATATGTGCAATCAACTCCAACAGTTAGATGCCAGACCAAAAGGTAGGCCTAGCTATGTCTCAAAATAAGGCTTATATGTGATTAAAGTGGGCCACATCAAGAGAAACAATTTAGAGGGTGAACCTAATTACCTTGTACACTATTTCCAATAATCGTGTGGTACACCTTAACCACAAATGGAAATAAATTTTGAGCCCTTGGTCAACCCTTGGTCTGACATGGGTTAAGCACCTGATTGTCCGGGTGGATTTTACATTAACACCATGGTGGGGCCCATCCAAGCAGTGGGCCCTTTTTTGAAACAAGAGGTATAATAAGTCTTTTAGATCAGCATTTATTTACATTAATTATAACAACTAGTTGCATGTGAGCAGTACTCATATATGTATGTGAGCTATCAACAGAATAGATAAGCTACGTGCACACAAGAGAACCTGGCCCCAGGCATGTGTCAAAGAGCATGTGTGTGCCATCTAATCCTTGCATCGGATGGTCCTAACCATGTAGATGCCATTAATTAATCCTTGAGGCTGACAGTATTACAAAAAAATAAAGTCCCAAAAACTACCGGCAAAGCCTTTTCCGGTAGTCAGTAAAACGCCGGTGAAGGCTCCATCAGTAAAAGATTGATAGCTCTTACCAATGGTTTGATCACTGAATTGTGGGCTCCACTTCTACAACATATATATGGAGCAATTAGATGTGTGGGCTAACAATAACTCCAATAATGCTAATTAAACCAAACCAAGGGTCTGAAGTGTCCCAAAGTGGATGAAATGCCATGGCTAATTTGTCCAAATCACTGGTCTACTGTGCCCCACACACTGGATAAACAAGCCTCTCAAAAGAATCTTCTTGACTTCTGATTTATTGTCTACGGATAGACATCTTCCAATCTCAAGACATTTTAGGCATGAAATATGAACGGTGGGATTTGGCAGACTAGTGGTCTGGATTGCTAAGACACAAGTCCCACTTATCACAACTAAAACTGGTGAATGGTTTTCAACATGTTGGCAAGGACAATATATGGGATTTTTACTGTAAAATGCCTTCAAGATTTGGATTTTATCCAATAGTACCGGGAGCTACTGATATTCCTTGAGAAGGCTCTTTCTCTTTATAGAGGAGAAATTAGATTATTATCTTTATTTAATTTTTCTTTGCCTAGTGGGAATTCAGAATTGTGGGGTCTACATGGTGTATCTTTGACATACAACCTGTTGAATTGATGCACATCAACATGATTATAAGACGAACCAAAAATATGGTGCATCCAATCATAAGGTGGGCCAATCCATTAAAAAATAATATAGTCCACTCAAAACATCCAAATTCAAGTGTATCTCATTTGATGATTTGATAGGCTTGATTTTTAATTTGTTTGTGTGATTACCACGGTGGGTTGCATATGTGGGTTGGCTTGGAGATTATCCACATATCACCTGGACCCCAAAAGTGGACTTTCATTAATTTTTAAAGAAAAACTTAAATGAAGGTATCTTTATAATCTCCTCCCTCAAAAAGTACCTTTTAGGCTTTGTTTCGTTGGGTAAAATTCTTTAGGGGCCGTTTGGCACCAGGTTTTTGGAAGGATTCGAGGGTATTTCAAAAAACATTGATTGTGTGGCCGCATGAATTAGAGGGCATTCCAAATCTAGGAGATTTGGAATATGCACCTTAAGTGAGTTTTGCAAACCTTTTATTTTGCTTGGATTTCAAATATTTTCTTTTTTACTCATTGTTTGAACTGGGCTAGCTGTATGTGTAACATATGTGTCACTAGGCTATTAATTTATTGGGGGTGTGGCCCACCAATGATATCCCAAAATAATCAGATTATCAACTGCATCACTAAAATAACTTTAATAGAATGATCTGACCAATCTAAATATTGTCTATGTCAATCAATGGTAAAAAATTGTTGGTTAGTTGCTTGGTTGCGATCGGTCCTATATTGCTGGCACATTCAAGGCTTGGAATGTCATCATTTTCAGCTAAAGAATATATTTCACTGGGCTTATTACAATCATTATGCCAAATATTACATACATACACTAATTAAGGATGTCGAAGTTGATTTAATAATTAAATTCAGACTCACGTAACTATAGTATATAATTTAAGTATACAGCTACTCTTGGATGAGCGATTCTAAGTTCAGGGAATTTTAATCCAGAGTATTCCGGATCACACTGCCAAACAAAGTCTATCATAGTTTCTCAAATACACGTAATACGAAAAAGAAGAGAGAGAGAGAGAGAGAGAGAGAGAGAGAGAGAGAGAGAGAGAGAGTTCTGAACCGTTTATAAGAGGTGGGTTTTCACCACCTGAGTGCATCTTAGATGATAATCTAAACCGTTGATCATATTCTGGATTCTATGCACACTGGGTCATGCTAAGAAAGATTTGCTAAACCGTTGGTTGTGTATGCCTGTAGAGTAAATTTTATAATGGACCATATTCAAATCCAAAAGTCAAAGCTCAAGATCATCAATGAAGCATGATCATAGGAGTACAGCTTGAAGCTCCTTCAAGCAACAATAACAAGATAAACGGTTTAGATCATCATCAGTTGAAAACCCACTCCCACATGATACAGTAGTGGGGCAAGGTATGGTATCAAAACCCCATATAGGATATAGATGATACTAGTCTTCCTCTTAGTTGTTGCTGTGCTGTAGCCAGCGACCTTTCTTAAGGTGCCATTGTCTTTGTAGTAATAAAGAGAACGATCACCTTCAGATCAGGGACATAAAACTCATGGTGCTGTGCTATGTTTCCTGCCAACGTAGCTCTTGTGCAGGACATCCATGCCACGACAATGGTAGGACCCACCATGAAGATCACCTACTACAAAAATCAGGTAACTAATCACATCTGATGGACCACACTGCTGGAATTAATAGACGATTGTTGTTGGACTCAATGTACAGGTGTAACCCATCTGGTGGGCGGATCAGTCTGATTTATGAGAAAGGAGATCTTTATAGTGGGACCTACTACTTTCATCGTGTGGATGTCATACAAGAGTGACATGTTAGCAGGAAAGATGGTATGAGATTGTATGGGTTGGGTTCAAGCAATGCTGTGTCAGCATATATAGGCTGTGGAAGTTGTGTCGGCAGTCCGCACAGACCATCTTTATCATATTGTTCTCATACTAATCGTTTGTCAAACAGGTGGATTTTGGAACATGTGTGGATATTCATGTGAATGATGGCATACTAGTATTTTCCATATCTACCGGCGTTGACAG
Source organism: Magnolia sinica (assembly GCF_029962835.1). Classification (NCBI taxonomy): domain Eukaryota; kingdom Viridiplantae; phylum Streptophyta; class Magnoliopsida; order Magnoliales; family Magnoliaceae; genus Magnolia; species Magnolia sinica. The sequence goes on from NC_080590.1 coordinate 44,861,418, forward strand.
ATAGCTTTTATAGTGGTGTTTGAAGATTGACGGGATACATGTGTACACGTGACGCTTTTAAAATGGTATATACGTGGTACATTTACACGTGTGCATTGGAATATTATATTCCCCATGTGCCTCTAATTTGAAGAGCGGATTGCATGTGCCCCAGGCACATAGACTTGTGCCCCGGGGGCAGATAAAGATCATGTCCTTGACAAATTCTAAAACCAAAATAGAATAGGATTCTAAAAATCAAGCAGATCCAATACTAAGGTGGGCCACCACAAATAAGAATTGTGGGAACAAAAATTTCCATCGTTGAAACCTTCTTAGAGCTGACTATGATGTTTATATGCCAATCCAAACCATTCTTATGATTATTATCACTGGGATAAACTGGAGGAACAAATATCATTCTGACGCAAAACTTCTGTCACCCCAGGAGTCTGATCCCCACCATTTCATGTGGTATAGCCCACATGAGTTTTGGATATCCTACTGTGGTCTTAAAAATAGTGGACGGAGTACATTTGTCAAGGACATCTCCATGGGCCCAACAAAGCCCTAGGCATAGGTATATCTCTGTGACCCAAGGGAACATGCAATTCCGTGTCCCTAACTTGGGACAAGTCATTTCACCTTTTTAAATAGGCAAATGCTCTATTAGGGGCGGCAATGTAATGAATCTTAGGCCCAACCCCATACTTAAGAGCCAAGGCCTAAGCTCAACATGGGCTTAACACACCAAGCCCAAGCTTCAAATTAAATCAACGGGCACAAACCTGGCCTAACCCAACCTAATCTAGCCTGGCTCAAAAATTAATAGAAGTCCATATTTTCCACTTGTGTTTCTAATTTATTCATCGAGCAAGAGGCCCACGTGCATAAACATATAGATATTTTAGGGGAATGAAACCACCCACTATTCCCATGTTCCGATCTTTCCATTTTATGGACCCAGTTCTTGGGAAAGTCTCGCAACTATATTTGAAAGGATTGGTTATCCATAAAAGATAAAGAAAGCTTTCTTTTTGTTCTGCTCTCAAAATTCAGAAAGACTTAATGGAAATCTCTGGTTGGGTTGGTCCGACCAAGAAAGGCATGGGAGTTTCAAGCATCAGGCAGAGTCACGTAAGTATAAAATGGATGGGTTGTCCAATGGAGGATTAAAACATATTTGTAGGATATAAAACATGTACATGCAAAGTTGAGTTAGGCTAGGTTTGGTTAAAATGACGCAAAGCTTGACCTGAAAATTGATAGGGCCATACAAATGAGACCGAAGCCTAACTCATAGCAAAGCTAATATTAGTTTGGGCTGACTTATTTTCACTCTTACAATCTAATGTTTACGTGCATAAATGGGTTTGACGAATGAAAAACAATTTGCCTACAACATGGCTCCCTTAAAATGCAAAGAGCCTCCAGTGAAAGCACAATCATTGAAAAGCCCATTGAATAGCATGTAGTAAAATCCTTTAAGCCCATTAGAATGGGACATCCAGAGCTAGGGCATGCTCGTTTGTACTCATACCACAGGAGATTATTCATTATCAACCATCTAATACATGGACACAAATGATCAGTTAGATAATCAAATCCCTAGCTAGGAACGGACAGGGGTTCTAAGGGGCCACTGTGAGGTATGTGTTTTATCCACACTATCCATTTTTCCATATTATTTTAGGGCAAAGTCCAAAATGAGGCAGATCAAAGGCTCAAGTGGACCACACCACAGGAAGGAGCAGTGACAATGACACCCACCGTGATGGTTAATTGCCATCCAACCTGTTCATAAGGTCACATAGACCTGGATGAAGGAAAAACACAAATATCACCTTGATTCAAAACTTCTATGGCCTCTAAAAAGTTTTCAGCCGTAGGTGTTTAATTCCCATTATATGGCCCACTTGAGCCTTGGATCCGACTCATTTTTGAGCTCATAACCTAAAATGATTTGGAAAAACGGATGGACAGTGCTGATAAAACCCATACATCACAGTGGCCCCTCAGGCCAGACGAGCAGGGGTAGTACCCAATCCGCGTCCCTGACAAGTGGCCCGCAAATATTTAGAGATATGAGCATTCAACCAACAAAAATCAAAGCTAAATAGCCACAAGAGGGCTTACTATATATTGTGATTTTTTATTTTTATTTTTATTTTTCAAGGGCCAAGGACCAAAACCCTCCTTTGCTATGATTGTCACGACTCATTATTTTGCTTCCAGCCCACCCCTGGCATATTAAAAATCACCTTATCCATAGGACTGTCAGTGGGTCTGGCTGGACCGGGCTGCATGCTGCCCAATCCTGGCCCAAAATCATGTAAGTTATCTCAAGCCCCGCCCATGTTCAAAAGAAAATCCAACCCATCCGACGGTTTATGCCCCATGACCAGCTTGGCCCCGCCCCGTCCGTGACAACTTGAATATGCCAAATTTGAAAAGAAAATAAAAGTTTAATTTATCTGTATCTAAGTTAAATTTTATTATTATTTTTTTAAAAAAAGGAAATTCCGTTTTAAAGAAAATCACTAAATCATGCATCTCATATCGCCCATGTCTACAGCTTGCATGATTCTATATAAGGGTAAAATTCTCATTTCAAGAAGCTGGGGTTGAGCACTTTGAAATTTGTGCTTCTATCTCACACGTAATCTCATTTCAAGATGTTGGGGTGACTGCTTTGAGTGAGCCATGTACTTCTATCCTTCAAATTCGATCATGCATACGTAGATGAAGTGTTGGGGGTGCGAGAGCCTTTTACAGCTTGAATCAAACTGAGTGCCTCTGATTTTAATCGCGTAGATAAACAAGTACAACACTCATCCCCAAGTGCCAACATCCATCCCTAAAGTCAACTCTTTCTCTTACATGTTAAGTATACATAACTCCGTCACTCACCATCCCTCTCTTCCATCACCTCTCTCTCTTTCTCATTCTCTCTCTCCATTTTTTCAAGCAACCCCCATGAGAGGTGGACGTTCATGGCTTCCATGAGAGAAACTAGGTGTGGCCCACTGCCTACCACCCAATCCCACCCTCCAAAATCGATCTCAACTGTTGAAATTGTACCTTTAGAGCTCTAGATCGCATTGGCGGAAGAAGGAAGAGGAGATCAAAGGTGGGTGATTTTTTTTTTAACCGTTGATTGAGGGCCGACTTGCGGTGGGACCCATCTTGATGTATGCATTGTATAGGGAGGGCCCATAGTGGCGGGATCCGTCCCCTTCACACGTTCTTCCTCTCTTCTTCTTTCTCTTTCTTTCATTTTTTTTTTTGTGTTGATGATGAGGTGTGTGGCCCACCTGGCGTGGATCCTACCATGATGTATGTACACTATAGCCTCACCGCTCATCTGTTTGGGATCCACCTCTAATGTATTGTACATCCACTCGTCCAATAGGTGGGGTTGTTACATTTTGTCCAGCAGTTGCCGAGGCCCTACATGATATATGTGTCCCATCTTGCACCGTCCAGTATTCTGGACGGCGAAGCCAGGCACACGTGTGGTGCATCCACACCATCCAAGATTAAGGCAGATTCAAATCTCAGGTGGGCCACCACGTAGACTCCACCTTGATCATGACACATGTGTTATTTCAAGCCGTCCATCTGTGGACAAGCAGCAAAAATAGCTGCTCTGTTAATGTCAGAGTTTTGTGGATCTGACATATGGTGTACAGTGTATCCAAGCCATCCGTCCATATACACAGACGTGGGCCCACCTTGGTAAATCATCCACACGTGTGAGGCCTACCCTGAAGTATGGCCATATCTTGCACCGTCCAGTAGCTGCTGGACGGTGGGGCATTACTATGATATATGTGTGCATCCACACCTTCCGTCCATTTTCTGTTGACGTGGGCCACCTCACATATGTGGCTCGTGTGAGGGTGAGGCCCACTTGCAGGTATGAATTTCATCCAGCCGTTCATCAATGGACGCTGGACGGTGTTACCCTGCTGACCAAAAATAAAAAAGAAATAAATATTAATTAACACTTACATTTTATAATTTTTATCATATTATACTATATATATATATATATATATATATATATATATATATATATATATATATATATATATATATATATATATATATGTATGGCAGGTCCCACGTGGGACCCACCTTGATGTATGGAGTTATCCACACTGTCCAACGTTTTTAGACGGTGGGGACCCAACTAGATGTATTTGTTTCATCCACACTGTCCACGTGATCTGGACGGTGCTGGATATGTTTGGACGACGCTGATTCATGTGGACAATGACTGGACAGCGCTGATTTACATAGACAATGTTTGAACGGTGCTGATTTACCTAGACAATATTTGGATAGTGCTGATCATCATTAGTGGCCATATGCCCCATGGAATGATAGTGTACGATGATACACATATTGCACGTCCAACTATTGAAATGATTTAAGACATAGTCCAAGCTCCCCCTTAGAGGCCCTTTGTAGTGGATGTGAGGCCCATGGGTAAGGCCCATTCCGATGTATTCGAGGCCCATGGGCAAGGCCCTTTGTAATATGTATTAGGCCCATGATGTATGGCCCATTTGATGTATTTAAGGCCCAAATGCATGGCCCATTTGATGCATATGAGACCCATGAGTAGGGCCCACCTATTATGTATATGAGACCCATCAGTGCGGCCCATTGATGTGACCCACTTGTTGTATCTAAGGCCCATGGGTCGTAGCCCATTGAGATGTATACTCGGCCCATATGTCGTGGCCCATTGTGATGTATTTTTGGCCCATGTGATGTGGCCCATAGTGGTGTGTGTTAGGCCCATATGATGTGACCTATAGTGATGAGTGTTAGGCCCATGTGATGTGGCCATGGGTCCATTGTATGTTTGGCTCTATGTGGGCCACTTCTTAGGAGCAATGTTGGTTAAATGTCTACATTGATGGGCAATGATGGTTAAATGTCCTCATTATAACCTTCCCTTAAACCCTTTGTTAGGCCGATTCTGATTGTCGAGGCCAATTCCGATTGTCGAGGCTCAGTTCGATTGACGAGGCCGATTCCGTCTGTTAAGGCCGATTCTGATTGTCGATTCCGATCGTCGATTCCGATTGTTGAGGTCGTGTCTGATCGACGAGGTCGATTCGGTCTATTGAGGCCAATTGTCGAGGCCGATTCCGATTGTTGATTCCAATCGTCGATTCCGATTGTCGAGGCCGAGTCCGATCGACAAGGTCGATTCCTTCTGTTGAGGCCGATTGTCGAGGCTGATCCCGATTATCGATTCTGATCATCGATTCTGATTGTCAAGGCCGAGTCCGATCGATGAGGCCGATTCCGATTGTCGAGGCTGATTCCGATTGTCGATTCCTAATGTGATGTATATATGGTCCTTATTTGAGGCCCATTGTGTTATTCATTCAGCCTGTGTTTGAGGCCGAGTCTGATTGATGAGGCCGATTCCGTATGTTAAGGCCGATTATCGAGGCCGATTCCGATTGTCGAGGCTGAGTCCGATTGACAAGGCCAATTCTGTTAGTTGAGGCCGATTGTCAAGACCGATTCCGATTATCAATTTTGGTTGTTAAGGTCTAGTCCGATTGATGAGGCCAATTCCGATTCTCAATTTCAAGGTCGATTATCAAAGCCGATTCCGATTGTCGATTCCGGTTGTCGAGGTCGAGTCCTATTGACGAGGCCGATTCTGTATGTCGAGGCCGATTTCGATTGTTGACGCTGAGTTCGATTGACGAGGTCGATTCCATTTTTTGAGGCTTATTTCAATTGTCAATTCCGATTATCAAGGCCGATTGTCGAGGCCGATTGTATAGGCCGATTATCTAGGCCGATTCTGATTGTCGAAGCCTAATGTGATGTATATGCGGTCCATATTTGAGGCCCATTGTGATGTGCATTCAGCCTGTGTTTGAGGCCCAATGTGATGTATATGCGACCAATGTGATGAGGCCCATTGTGATGTATTTGAGGGCCAGGCGATGGAGCCCATTGTGATGTATATTAGGTCCATGTGAGAGGCCCATCGTGATGTGTACTAAGCCCTTGAGTAAGGCCCATGGTATTGTATATTAGGCCCTTGTGCGAGGCCATGAGTCTACTACATGAGGCTCTATGTGGGTCATTCCTTGGGGGTAATGTTGGTTAAATGTCCACATTGTCGAAGCCGATTTTTGATGTCGATCATTGATACCGATTATGAGTGTGTAACAACATAGTATCATGATACATGCCCATACACATCATCTACATGTTGGTTATGAGATGTGGTTGACCATTGCATATGTCATTGTGCAGGTTGTTATGAGACTCCCTAATAGGAGGAGGTTATCTCACATGAGCGCACGGTATGCACAGGATTGATGCATGACTGGATTGTATGACTCATGCATCTTGCATTGTATGACATGATTACTATACACCCTAATGACATCGGCCGTAGCCTCCACATGCATATCGTGGATGGCCGGATGGGACATTGAAAATCGTTACTAGCATCGGCCGCCATACATGACCCTGGGTGAAAATTTCTAAACCCTCTTGGTACCAAAGGACACCTCAACATCGATACCGAGTGGATACATGAGCGCCAAAGTGCCAAATACCAAGAGGCCGCGTCTCCCACCGTGTAGTGGTCGGTTGGGAGGGTGTGGCCTTACCCGCCCAAGGGTAGGGGGTATAGCTAGTGAGTTTGACCGGCTCGTGAATGGGTTCACTATTGACGTGCCGGATAGATTGACTACTCGCTAGGCGGATAGTGAGGTCTCTTCCACTTGCATGATCGTGCGTCGGTGGGCGGCGATTTGCATGTAGAGTGTACTAGACCACGGTGATTTTTCAGAGATGTACAGTACGATATGTGGACTTATTGAGCGGGAGTTGCATACTCATTCATTCATTCATCCACTATCCACTCGGGCTGGTGGTGTGCAACTATTTGTTATGTGTACCTTCACAATGGCCATGATTTCGGTTGGGGAGCGTGACTAACTTGAGATCAAGAGTTTACCACGTTGTGTTTGACTATCCAAATTTAGGTATGAGACTAGTTTGGATAGAATTCCTTCGTGATGGACCCCATAGCTTACGATACTACATACTATCATCCTGACTTCACTCCATCTTGGTCATTTCATTTGCACCACATATTGCATTGCATCCTCAGCATCTGATATTTGACTCTTTATGGCATTGTATTGAATACTTGGCTTACTATGTCTCTGTATTACATAGTTGATCTACATTACTTCCTCAGTATTTGCCTCATTATGATCTGCATTACTTACTCTGATATTGCTTATTTGACACTTATCTTATGCACACACTTACACTTCCCTCTAAGCTTTCTATAAGCTTATACATGATAGATGCATGCAGGTGATGTCAGGTTGCAGCAACATTGAGCTTGGAGCATGCAGCGGACTTATCGAGCTTTGATTTTTGATATATGTATTTTCCTTTCAGCATTATATTCAAATGATTATATTAGTGGATATGTGATGATGATGTTGCCTTTGTGATTTGGGTAAACTTATGGTTATGCTTCTTACGAGATAAATGTACATTGAAAAATTCTCCTTGTAGGATCTCAAATTTATCTGTATCTAAGTTAAATTTTTTTTTTTTAAAAAAAGGAAATTCCGTTTTAAAGAAAATCACTAAATCATGCATCTCGTATCGCCCATGTCTACAGCTTGCATGATTCTATATAAGGGTAAAATTCTCATTTCAAGAAGCTGGGGTTGAGCACTTTGAAATTTGTGCTTCTATCTCCCACAATCTCATTTCAAGATGTTGGGGTGACTGCTTTGAGTGAGCCATGTACTTCTATCCTCGAAATTCGATCATGCATACGTGGATGAAGTGTTGGAGGTGCGAGAGCCTTTTACAGCTTGATTCAAACTGAGTGCCTCTGATTTTAATCGTGTATATAAACAAAAAAACCTGTAGACAGTCATATATAACTGAGAATTAAAATAGTTTGGTCATCAATTTAGTCACTTATATACATAATCAAGCAATTTGTGAAAGAGATAGTTTGTCCTTCTAATGTGTTATTTTTACCTTTCAGACAAAAGAAATCTTTTCTCACCATGATAGTAGAGATACTTTGATACATATTCAATGCATGAGTAAAAAGAACTTATTTATATTAATTGAAATGAAAATAAATCTTATAAATATATCCCTCGATAATCTAACATATGTGGCGTTGACATTGAGGTCCTAAATCTAAATTTTCATTGGTCCAATGACTCAAGTATACATGAAGGGAATTATACTACTGAAAGCATAAAAGTCTTCCTAACGATCCAGCACTCGGTGTAGATGAAAGGAAATTACACTACTCTTATTTTAAGTTTATCCAACATAGCAGCGTAGACGGACGAGATTGCATTGCTTCCAATTCTAAGACCGGTACAACGTAACAACATAGATAGGTTGTCCTATGCCAAGATAAGATAAAATATCAAATTGATAGATAGCATTGCATTGTAGATTTGATTTGATATGTGATGGATTGAAGATGGCCTTGAACTCTTTGATCTTTCTCCTATTTATAGAACCTTAACGATGGTTGTAAGGAGAGATCTCCATAGCCACCTATCTTATTTGTTGATGTGGAAATAGTTGTATAGAGTTGTAAACAGTCATGGCCTATCAAATGACACTACGTGTATTAGTCATTTGTTATAAGTTGGCCATTAGTTATACACACGTTCTAGTCCTATTATGTGAATAAGAGTTTCTCTTGATCCGCCACATGTAGTAATGGTTATTTGCTTCTCCAAATAAACACGAATGATGCATCATGATATTAGGCCAATTTAGTGCAGATGCTACTCATTTCCTCAAATATCTTTGGATGTGTGAACCATGTACCATGCCATGGAAGGTCGACCAAACCTATCACTTGGTATAACCATATTTCAGTTGAAACCCAACTTCAGTTGTGAGGTGATTAGTTGGCTCTATCATGTGTGTTGGATATGTAATACGTGTATCATTGTTGTTGCCAGTTAGACTTACCCCTTTTGGGTTACTCATAAATTTATGGATTCTGATCTTCTTCGATCATCAAAGCGGCTAAAGAAATCTTCCTTCTTTTACTTGTTTAGATCTTACTGTCATGTGGTGAGTCATTGGATCTGACATGGTCAGATCATGAGTAAACAATGCTATTCGACCTATACATGAAGAGATGTAACCATATTTTGTGGATAATCGTATTGACGCCTCCATGTGGCAACACCCAAAGTTTGTAGTTTGCATTCGGGGCGAGGTGGAAAATCTATTGCCTAGGAAATCGAATTGGCAGATCCACATGGCTGGCTTTGATTGATTCATCGACAGCCAATGCTGTCTCTTTTTCCAAAAGATGTTTATCGCCATGATGCCACATTTAATGCATGCATGGCGATTCTTCTTCTATTTAAGCTCTTCGTCCCTCTCATTTGGCTTCTTATCTCCTTCACCTATAATTTTTTAAGGGACTCCAAGTGATGGCAAGAGACACTTCCTCCCCCTTGGAACTCCAACATGCCAAATTTTTCCTCACCGATCTTCTATCAAAAGACCTACCAGACTTAATTTTCTCACTCGACCCTTGTGATATTCTCGTAGTGACAAGTAGTCTACGACATACAGACTTAAACATCTCGGAAGTAACCACTATTTTGTAATCCCTGGATGAACTTTCAACAGTCATAAACAAGTACAAAGATGCATGATGGGAACATTATCAAGCAGGAACACTTTTGTCGAATCACAAGTGTGCTAAGGAAGATGATGATAGGCTACCTGAGGAAAATAGTCGGTGTAGAGTAAATGAATCTCGCTACAAAAAAGAAATGCTAACACCAACAACTTCATCCTTGTAGAGTGATGACATTGATCACAGGTTCTGTGAGAAATGCAGGAACATCGTCATACTAAAAGTCACAATGAAATCAAATGATTGACCCAAGAACTCATTTTCTTAAAGGGTGAATTCACAAATTCTTGTAGTATTGAGGGACTTTGAAGGAAAAGGCACAGGAACTGGACTTGAAGAAGATCGTAATGGGGAGATGAGCACACAAAATCTCAGAAAGCTTTGAAATTGTGGTAGAATTGCTATAGTAGAAGTATGGAATTGGTGAAAGTGTCCTAGAGGGGGGTGAATAGGACTTTTTAAAATTCTAATCTTACTATCTTATAATGTCTACCAATTCAAGATTAGTTAAGTAAGAGTATCAAATAATCATTCACATTAATATTTTAAAGCATTTAAGAGATCTAAGTTCAACAAAACATAAATGATGCATATTTAAGCATATCAATCAATCAATCAAAATATGAAAGAATCATCATAAACACAGCGATATATAGTGGTTCGGCTATATGCCTACTCCACTCCCGGCTGATGCACTCCACCCTAGAGTGTGTCGAACTATACTATTCAATGGTTTTAAATCAGGTTAACCATAAACCTTCACAACCTACACAAGGTACTGCCTACATAAGACATATATATCCTACACAAGGAATTGTCTACCCAAGGCAACCATACATGCCTACACAAGGCAATCAATCATGCCTACACAAGGCACTATAGATCCTACACAAGGAATTTATACGTATTTTCCCGTCAGAGGCCTGTAAAAAGGTCTTGACAAGTTTGTGAGTTACAACCTGAAAACCAATCCTACATAAGAAAGGGTCTTCAGTTTCTATGGACTCTAATGACTTACTTGTAAGTAGGTGAGTCCCGTTTCTAGCACATGATGAAGATAATCTCCCTTGATGACGAAGAATCTTCAGCTCCCTTGAACCCCAATAATTGTAAATGCTCCCAAAGCAAGTCGCCGGAGTTGGGTCAAGGTATTTAGAGGAATATTCTATAATGAATATTGGTCTTTAGGTGATAGAGAGATTCCAGGGTATTATGCATTCAAGAGATTCAAGCACAATGATTTGCCATTAAGTGAGTTACTCGCAGATCCTTGATTGGTGAAGTTCATTTTTCAATCCAATCTATTAATTTTTCAATGATTGCATTTAAGAAAGGATTGAAGGATGAATTTCTATGAGAAAAAGGATTTATGATGGTAGGTAACAATTACTTTCTCAGAGCTCACTCTTTTTCTCAATACAAACCCAAAAACCAAGCTTTCGAATATATATAAAGGCAAAAATCCCAACAGTTAAAAAAAAAATGAGCAGATTTTGTTTGCGTTCGATATCATCGAAGTGTGTTCGATGTCATCGAAAGTCACCTTCAATGTCATTGAGTGCAGTTCGATGACACTGGGATATTCGCTAAAAATGTCTGGAGCTTACTGGACACTCCCCTATCATTAGTCGATGTCATCGAACTTGATTCGATGTCATCTAAATTTGAATTTCAATGTCATCGAATGTAGTTTGATGAAATCGAGGAGTCTAGTTGATTTTCTTTAAAACTCTCTGAACAAGCATAGTCCATATTTGATGTCATCGGTATTTGAATTTTGATGTCATCGAAGGTTGTTCGAGTCATTGAAACTTTTAAGTGATTTTCAACCTGAGCTTGTTGGACATAAGTCTTTCGATTCTCGATGTCATCGGAATAGCTTTGATGCCATCGAAGCTGAGCCTTCGCTGTCATCGAGACCTGTTCTATGATATGAGACTTGTTTCATTTTGGTTGTTGGATGTTTCAGGATCTTTCTTCGATGTCATCGAGATAGTTCGATGTCATCGAAACATGTTCGATGACTCGAGATTTTGGTCTAGAATGTATGTGGTTGCTGGACATCTGAAGACTCTTATTCGATGTCATCGAGTCACATTCGATGTCATTGAACATGCATGTTCGATGTCATCGATACGTGTTCGATGACTCGAAGCAGAAAACTTGAAAGATTTTTCATATTGTATTCCAACTTAGTTTTCTCTAATATATAAAATATGATTTCCTTGTTGTTTATGGAATAAATGAGAATGTATTAATGAGGATTATATACCTGAGGTGTTTTGGTCATGGGATGTGAGGTTTAATTTACCTTTGAAGATCTTGATTCATCCACTTTGTTGAGTCTGCATCTTGTAGTTCTTTCATATGGGGCTCATTGAACTAAATGCCTCAACCTTCACATTAATTGACAAACAAGGGCACTTTCAAGCTTGAGAAAGGCATGGCATGAATGTCATACTTGGAAGTTACAGTATGATGAAGTTGTGGACATGATGGCAGTGGCTTCTGTTCGACTTGCTTCCCTTCAAGTAAAACACCTTTAGCCATGATGGGCTCCACAGAGCCGGGGTGTCGGAGCCACCATAACGCCTCGGATTTTGTAAACCGAGTTTAGCACTCATGCTCCAAATTTCTGAGTGTTAAATTTAGGAAAACCCCCCATTCCATGCAATCTCATTAACATTCGATAAGTAGGCATTACAATATAAGTAAACTAAATCATTTATTGAGTAATTTTTTCAAATCCAACATCCCACACAAATCCAAAAGTGTTTCCCAAAGGACTTACACAAACAAAATAATCCAAGTTTCTCAAAAAACTAAAGGAAAATCTATAATCGACTGGTTTACATACAGCTCCTTCACTCTTTGGTCCTCATCATCATCCACTGGAACGTCTTTAGGTACGCCATCGCATTGATCTATACTTGCATTAACTATTAATTTTTCAAATTTGAAGCATGAGGGGCCATCTCAGTGAGAAATACTCCCCTCCTCCCAAGATTACACAACCATTATAATAGTCAAGTATAGCTTTTAAATAAAAGGCAAACAACACAATATATATTTCATATATGCAATTTGATATATTTCAATAATGTATGAATGGCCAACCGAAAACTTTGGGTAAAACTCTCAAATGCCAAAGAAACAACCGTATGATGATTCAGAAATTACAAAATGATGTACAACGACATCATGATCCAGAAATCACAAAGTTATGTATAATGGCATCATGACCCATAAATCATAAGTAACGTGCAACAGAATCACCTAGTGAGTTATACAAAATGACCCAAACATGACAAGGTAACGTACAATTAGTATCCTCTAGTTGATTCCGAAAATCACAAAATGACGTACAACAGTATCAAGATATGAGAATCACAAAGTGACATACAACAATAACCTGACCCGAAAATCATAGGTGACGTACAATGGGTGAAATCCCACAAGCCACTTAGCACAACTAGATCACATGATGGTAAATCTACAAACAATTCTATTTACTATTCACACAACAAGAAGCCACACATTCAAGATAGAACCCCAAAGTATATATCCACACCCATACAACAATAGGTTCTAATATAACTCATTGACTCAACAATGTGACAATCCACAACGCTCAAATAATTTCTCCATGTGACAATCCAAATCACACATCAATCCACGTTCTCAACTCTTTATGCAACTTGTATCCAAATGCTACACTCATACACGCAAATGCCACACAACTTGTACACAATGCCACTACTTCCACTCAAGTGGCATATCTATATTACTCAAATGCAGCACTCCTTACCCACTAATGCCATACTACATTCAAACAAATTCCACATTAATTGTACCCAAATGCAACACTCCTTACACATAATACCACACTACATTCATACAAGTGCCACATTATCTCTACACCAATATCACACTACTTACAAACTATTGTTAAATAAAGCGAGTTGAACTCTGTTTTAGGTGTCCACCAAACAGGCCATCCACATTAGGTCCCAACAAATGAATGCTCCAGATCTCACACACCATCATTCAGGGTTTAGCACTTGATAATTCCCATTGTCTAGTTTCATCGTGTCAGCTAAGATTCATGTGGGTCAAAAAATATGGTCTGACATGGTACCTGATTTGGTAGACTGTAACGAAGATTTTTTTATTTTTTATTTTTAAATATTGCAAGTGGTGATCCAAGTTTCTTTGAAGATGTGTAGTGCTGAGGAGACCATGCAATGAGATGCTTCTAGGCAAAGGAGAGGAGGGAGAGAGCCTTTGATTTTTAGAGTCTGAGTTCAAGAAAGGGGAGCAGTAAAAGTCTATTATTATATCATGCAAAATAACAACAACCAATGTTTCATATCATGCAAAAAAAAAAAGGACAAAATAACAACAACCAATGTTTCATATCATGCAAAAGTCCTGAAGCACATGCCAGGATTCCATTGATTGACATTCTTACCAGCACATAGATTCCAAAAACTAAAAAGAATGTTCCAAGTAACCCAGAAACTCATTGGATCGTGACCTCTTCATCCAAATAAAATCCACACATTCAAAGATGCTAGTGGTTCAGAAAAATGGGAAGAGGTATTGCATAAATAAGATGTTCTTCATGTTCAGTGCTTAAAAGGTGGAAATAATACTGATAATAAAACTCGCAACAAACTATGACAGTCTACTTTCTAATAACTGAGACACCGCATAGCCTTTAACAAAAATCCACCCCAGTATATACTGATCCTGCATTCAGTAAGAAAAATAAATAATAATAATAATGTTACAAAAGCGTTCTCCTCGTAAATCAAACAGTGCACATATCTACTACCATTTGACTTTTAGTAAGACATACTTGCCATATTAAAAACATCCTTTGAGGAGAAAAAAAAATTCCAAGCATATTTCTTTAATGTAGAACACTTGGATTTTGAAATGGAAATGCTATTGACATTTTACTTCTCCAAAGAAAAATTCCCTAGACAGATTTTTTTTTTTTTTTTTTTAAATAGCCATAACAGCTGTATATTTGAGATAATGCCTGCTGTGCTAGCAACCGTCCTTCAACAGTTAATTACAGAATTATAATAATCAACTACAGGAAATCTTTATTATAAGACTTGATAGGTCAAAAATAATTTGTAACATTATTATTATAATAATCAACTACAGGAAATCTTTATTATAATAATCAACTACAAGAAATCTTTCAAGTAAGTCTATACCTCATTTGTAACATGAAAAGATTAACTGACAGACATTTTTCTGAAGTCACTTGGATGACCCGGAAGAGATCAACAAAGGACTATAGTGGACAAGTTGCGCATATGACATCCAATTACAGATATAATATGCTTGGGATGGAGAAGTTATTGTACATATCCTTTATTCTTTGCTATGGATGTATCCTCTCTCCTCCACGAGAGCAAGTAATCTTCCCCAAATCTCGTCTTAATTCAGCAATTACATAATGGCTATATCTTAAAGGATTAAAGGACTAGTATAATGCTTGAAGATCTCGCATAAATTTCAGTTTCGCGCAATCTTCATCATTCTTCGCAACTATCCTCGGTGATTAAACAATTTATCTGGTGGGACCCACCCCATGGATGGGCTAGAGTGAAAAAATAGCAAAAATCAGACAAATTCTTCTTTTCTTCTTTTAAACAGTCCTGCAAAACCACAATGGGACTTGCATTTTCTTTTTCCCATCAATCGTGGCTAATACATTGGCAAATGGTTTCAATGATGTTGTTGCCTCACCCCAAAATAGAGGACGGTTGATCGTCCACACCATTAAGCTATGCCAGCATAGGTGCCAATATTCCAAGCCATCCATCAATCACAATCCACCATCTAGATTTCCTAGCCCATAAAACAGATGTGGCTATTCAGAGGATGATGCCACAGTGCATGAAACAAATCAATGGCTACAACAAACTTCCACTAGATGTCCACTTCTTCATCCTTATTATATTGCTCTGATGCATGTCATGCACACAGGAAGACTAATGAAGAAGAATGATTTGTTTTCCAGAATGGACTATCTGCTGGTGATTCGTCTCAAATCCTAAAACAGTTTCAACAAAAATGATGGATAAGATACAGACAGGAACAATATATCTATATATATATATATATATATATATATATATATATATATATATATATATATATATATATATATATATATATATATATATGAAGGTTTTACCTAATACCTCTAAACTTGTGAATCAGATCAACACCATCAACAACCCTGATTTGAGAATCTGTAGATGTAATAAGCACTTCTAAATTAGTGATTCGACCATGCAAATCCCTAAAAATGAATTCGACAATGCAAATCCCTAAAAATGGATTCGACAACGCAAATCCCTAATTAGGGATTTGTATTTAACAAAACATATTCCTAATGAAGTATTCTAAAATAGATCATACCTGAGAATCTGAGATTCACCAGCAGCAGAAGACCGAACTGCAGCAGAGTTCAGAAAACAGATCCAAAACCCTAGGAAACAAGAGAGTAGCAGAT
Organism: Magnolia sinica; assembly: GCF_029962835.1. Classification (NCBI taxonomy): domain Eukaryota; kingdom Viridiplantae; phylum Streptophyta; class Magnoliopsida; order Magnoliales; family Magnoliaceae; genus Magnolia; species Magnolia sinica. The sequence continues at coordinate 44,877,656 of NC_080590.1, forward strand.
CTAGATACTACGGAGGGATCCCAAAGCAGCCGTGAGAGAGAAAGAGGAGAGAGAGAAGGAGAGAGTCGTGGAGTTGCAGAGAGAGAGAGAGAGAGCGAGAGAGAGAGAGAGTTTTTTTTTTTAATATGGTACGAGAGCGAGAGAGAGAGAGATGTGAGAGAGTTTTTTTTTTTTTTTTTTTTAATATGGTACGATATCCGTCATTCCACACTACATTCATACAAGTGCCACATTATCTCTATACCAATATCATACTACTTACAAACAATACCACCCTTCATTCACACAAATGCCATATGAAATTCATATCAATGCCGCACTTCTTCCATACAGTTGCCACATTCATTGAACAAAAATAGAATATACTATTTCCATATTTTCATTGGAGCAATCACAAATACCCATAATTCAATGGTTCTAACATATTAGAATTTGTACAAATTAGCATATTAGAATTTAAGAAAACCTATCCATGTGAAACCTAACACAAGAGGGTGTGCATAAATGTGATTCAATTTAAGGATCTAACATGTTATACTAAGGCATTAGAATGTGCATAATGATTATCTACTCTATTCAAGTATTCTAGCATGCAATCTTAAAGTATTTAAATTAAAGACATATGGAGATTTCTCTAAGCTAAGATTAATAATCTATTAATACATGTAGTTTGTAAATAATCATACATATAAGCAAAGTGCACTCAAAAGAAACTATTACTTAGACAATTATTAAGGTGGAAAGCTTAAAGGATAAATCCTCACCTTTAGAACGGATTCCACCCAAGAGTGCTTTTAGAGATTGTGCACTTGCTTGAGAGTCAAGTTTGACCCTGCCAAACCGGATTTAAATGGATTTGACTTGAATCACCCCAACTTGTACAAATCCAACTCGGTTTAGCAACTTTGATGTGGGGGCCTGATGTCACCCGAACACGACCCGCTCAACACCACTTAGCTAGATCCGATGAGAATTAGAATAAATGGTCGACCTAATGGCAAACCCAACACGAATGTGACGCCTCTATCAAACTCAACCAAAAACTCAGCTCCCGGCATGTATCTCGGTGTGTGTTGGACTGCAAATAACCCAGAAATGGGCCTAACTCAACCTGAACTCGACAAACTCAGAGAAATCAACCAAGTTAACCTGATGGTGAGATGCGCTCAACTTGGTTTCACAACCGAGTCCCAAAGGTGGCTGAAATCCTTCCACGGATTGTAGCTGGACTCGAATCAGACCCCACACCCAGTGATTTTGGGGTGAAAGAAACTCGAAACGGGTTACTCAGCCCAGGACTCGAGGCAAACAGTCAAGTCGACTCGCCGGGGAATCCTTTCCTCCTCTCTCTTCTTTCACTTTCTTCCTCCATCCCTTCTCTTCTTTTCTTAATCCACTCTCACTGATGTGCAGTCAAACAACAAGTTTAAGCCCAACCAGACTCACAAACGATGGAACTCAGTGAGCTGCCTCAACCCGAAACCACCGAGCCCAACTCGGTAGTAACAAGCGCATGACTCCGATCAAACTAGCTACGATTCCCCTCCTAGCACTGACCAGAGCAAGACTTAAAATCAAATCATCTAGGGAGCTGAGTCGACACGCTGGAAGAAGACGGAGCTGACTGACGACAGCATCTCGATAAGAGGGAAGTTGGACCCGCCTTCAGCTTCAAGCCCTAGCTCCCACCTTCACCTTCTATCTTATGCTTTCTTTCTCTTTCTTGGATGTCCAATGAAGTTTGAACTCGGCCCAGACTCGTCGAACTTGGATGACTCGTTCCAGACAGGTTCAAGTTGACCGGACACGTCACATATACAATCCCAACCCACTCTTCCCTATCTGGTTTTCTTGCAAGTGAAAGGATGTGTCTGAGAGAGAGAGAGAGAGGGTAATTATAGACCTCATCCTCATCTCTAGATGTTTCTCAAACTAATCAGCCAATTAGTTATGGAAACACTAATCTAAGCTAACTCGATAACTCGGTTTAAAGATAAACCTTGATCCTGACTTGATTTGTCTGCATGATTGCAATCCACTCACCGCGATGGTGATCTGGTGCTAAGGCCCACCTATCGAAGGTCTTAGATCAGCAAACCAAGCCCAATCCAAACAATGGGTGCTTTCGGCCAAATGAAGAAGATGACTTGGTTGATCATGTTAAATCTCGAATGGAGGGATTTCCTTCCAATCTGAAGCTTCTAAACAGATCAAATGCTTCCCTAGAGACTCGTGGGGTCCATATTTGTATCGGAGTTGCAAACCAAAACCCATTTTTCCAGCAAGAGCTGGTGACTGTTGAACTCCCAATGCATAACAACAGTTCTCAGGGAGATGTTTTATAAGATGAAAAGTCTATGTAGGTTTCTAGGAACGTTAAATGGTGGAAGCTCCTGGTAGGGGTATTGCATCTTTTCACCTTTCATTCGAAAGCCTATAGCAAGACTCTTCATCGACAATGTTTTCAAGCTTCACGGTTTGCCAATATCAATCGTTAGTGATAGAGATCCTATCTTTCTGAGCCTTTTATAGAAATAATTTTTCTAAGTTGCACTGAGGCTTCGTAAAGCCAATAATTCTGTTCTCTTGAAAGAAAAAAATCTGGTTTGTACAGCCAACAAACTGGTATCAGAGCCATTTTTTTGGTTGAAGTCACGGCAGTTTTCAGCCAAGAACATAAAGTTTATTTATTTATTTAGAAAAATCCGTTTTAAAAATCAGAATTATATTCCATTCCTCTCTCCCTTCCTTCTCAAAAAAATCAGCTCTTCCTTCTTTAAAAAAAAAAGAAAAAGATTGTCTAGGTCATCTTGAGGCTTAGTAAAGCCAATTCATCTAACTCATAAAACTTTTTCATGTAAAGATGACCACCACAATCCAGCCGCAGGTTCCTATGTTATCAAAGGACAATTGTAACATTCTAAATTTTTGACATTTTGGATTTCCAAAAACCTTCGAAAATTTTCATTATAATTAACCTACGTTGTCACTTGTTAGGCCTTGACGCTCAAAGTGAGCCTATACCTGGGTAGTACCAGTAAAAAAAACCCATACAATTCCGATTAATCAACCTTAACGAATTTGCCCGATCACTTAAACATCGAGTTTAGCCTCGGAATTTGTTTACGTAGGGTCCAAATCTATCCGACCTATCACTGACTATTTGATACGACCGTAACTAAATAAAAACTTGCCAAAATCTGAGATAACTAGGGGTCAGATCTTAATTAACAAACTAAATTAATCCAATTACTCTTTTAGCCTAAGAACCAATGGCTTAGACTAGTTTTAACCAAATAGTTATTTTCGATAATTATGAATAGGTCATACTACAAACTTAGCTAATCCAAACTCTAATAATTGTGCACAAGAAATCTAGATACCCAATTCATTCCAAAAATACCATGATTATCTAAAAACGCTTTAGACCGCTCGTTAGTGGGCCACAAAACCTAAGAGTATAGAAAGACGTTCTTTTTAGTGGGCTTGACGTCTATCGTGAGACATCGAGCCGAGGTTGCGTCTCGAATCGCTCAACTTGGACTTGCAAGGTGAGTGCTTGAGTTGTGCGAATACCTTATATAAAAATCTGAAACTTGAGTGAAATAAGTCCATTGCTCTTTCACAAAGTTATAACTTTCGGATCGTTGGTTCATGGTCAAATTCGGGATACCGAGTAAAGATATTTCTCCACACATATCCGTATATATAGCCATGGCCCCGATTGATCATCGGTGATCGTCGATTTAAGTTAAGGCCTTACCAGTTGATCGGTATGCCCGATCATCTTATAATTGTGTCCAAACAGAGATCGCATTGTTGGACACCTTTTCCATGGCTTAGATTGGCCCATATGCCTTCCATCGGTCCCATTAGTAGGAAATGTCATGCCCCAAACTCGGAAACCGGGCTCATAAAAATTTCGATCGCTGAATCCGGCACCGACAGCCTCCATAGTACCCCATTCTCGGCTCCCGACACCCATATACCAATTTCTGATCCTGGGATCCAATAAGGAGGATTTTCAACGAAAATTTTATTCGTAATAAGCATAACTATAAGTATAACCCACAAACAATAACGAGAACACCATCACAAAAATCCACTATGATTAAAACTTGAGTACAATGCAGAAGGAAAATACAGTATCAATAACAGAAACTCCAGAAGACAGATGCACGCTCCAATCTCAATGCTGCTGCTCAGCTACGACTGCGCCCTAATGTCACCTGCATGCATCTTTAGTGCATAAGCTTATAGAAAGCTTAGAGAGTGGTGAAAGTGTGTGCGCAGGTAGCAATGCAAGAATGCAATATCAGAGTACTGCGGAAATCCTGGTAAGTCCATGAATGCCATCAGCCATACCAAGGCTATGCGATACAAGACATGAATGTCATTGGCCATACCAAGGCCATGAGATGTAAGACATGAATAATGTTGTCCATACCAAGGGCGTGCGATGCAAGGCCTATGTAGCCGAGTGTCATATGCGAGTAGGGGTGCACATTTAACCGTTGGAACCGTGTAACCGGACCAGAACCAGTGGATCGGTCCGATTTGGTCCGGTTCCAGGGTGATAATGGTCCGGTTCTAGTTCCCAAATTTTGAAAACCGTTGATTACGGATCGGTTTCGATTTAGGGTCCTATAGAACCGAACCGAACCGTTGATCCGAACCGTAGAACCGATCCGTGATAGGAACTGTGGATCCGAACTGTCGATCCATGTATTAAAAAAACCCAAAGTTGCCTAAGTCCACGCCCTACCTTCTCTCTCGCCGCACTCCCTGCCCTCTGCCCTCCCTCAGCCTCTCTCTCTCTCTCTCTCTCTCTCTCTCTCTCTCTCCCTCCGTCCTGGTCCCAGACACCGGCACCCCCTAGCCCGAAGGCCATGCGGCACGTCTGAGCTCTCTCTCTGACTTGGGCTTTCTCTAATCAGTTTGTGCAAATAGCCTCTTACATTAATCTTATTTTCTATTCTCTCTCTCTCTCTCTCTCTCTCTCTCTTTTGGTATGCCATTTTGTTTCTAGGTTTTCTGAATTTCTCCCCCCTTTTCAAAACCCTAGCTCAAAATCTCTAATCCGTCTCGAATTTCTCCCCCATTTTCTTGCATTTACAGTGGTAATCTTCTCTTTGCAGGGTAAATATCACATGTGGAAAACACAAATAGGACAACTTGCTATTAAGACAAATTCAACAGTCTTTCCTCTGTCTTTCAGTATTTTGTATGAGGTATGTATAATACAATGCTTGATGGGAAGGTAGGCCTTGTTTGGGTCAGCATTTTGTGATGGTGGGGCCCACCTCTCAGTGTTTGAGATGCTTCATCTGGTTGGCCCTGAGATGAACTAATATCAGATCCATGCAACAATCTAAGCTGCACATGTGGGCTATATTCTGACTTCTAACTGTCCATTTGCTGGGGAAGAATTTGGATATCTGCAATTGTCTGATTGCTTTTTGTACAACATGGAAACCATTGTGGGGCCAACTTGATGAATTGTCTGGGTAATGAAAGGTGGAACCCACCTGCTTGGAGTGTTGTTGGAATTATATTTGAAAATATCTGTTTGCAAAAAAAAGAGGGTGCGACAATGGAGCATTTGATCACCAGTTGCTAGCATACAGGAGATGTATTTAGTTGTTAAATTGAGAAAACTAAATACATCCCATGATCTGATTACCTATAAGATTAAGTGATTTCTTAGAAAGTTATACTCTTGATCTTAGAGATAGATTACCGTCAACCAACCCAAAATAGTTACATCTGTTATAAGATTTCTTGAGATCTTGATATGAATCAAAGTAGCAAACAATCTATCATTACCATCAATTTCATGTCTATAAATGATCTAAAGGGCAAGATCAGGTGCATGGTTGCTTCACAACCTTGACTATGCCAACCAGTAACATGACTATGCAACTATGCCTAATCGTTCCTAAGGTTTATGCCACGTGGTAATCTTCTGTAGATTTTTTATTTTTTATTTTTCAAATCAACTAACTGGGTTGGATTTTTAAAAGCCCAGAACCGTGGATCTGATCCGGGGCTGAACCGTTCTTCACAGTCTAGTTCCGGTTCAGTTCTAGGGTGCTAACTGTCCTGTTCCGGTTCCAATATTTGCAGAACCGTTAAGAACGGTTCAGTTCCGGTTTCACCCCAAAACCGGACTGAACCGACCCGTGGGCACCCCCAAATAGTTATGGCTCATATCTATAGCCATGTCTTCAAAAGCAATGGATACAATCATGCTATAGAAAAAACCGGAGCCATATATATTGCTACGGATCTAGTCCATCGCCATTTCTCCTTTCTTGGTCGTTTGAGGTGTATAGATATACTATCAGGTGCAACAGATTCAAAAAACATTAATAACGGACCCATTCCTCAAACTGGTCAAACTCAACCTAGATATTGCTCCCTCACTCAGGCGAGTAAGGTCACACCCCCTTCCAACCGACCACTATACAGTGGGATACGCGGCCTACTGGTATGTGGCCCTCGTGTGCTCATGTATCCACTTGGTTTCGACGTTGAAGTCATCCTCTGGTACCATTGGGTTTAGAGATTTTCACCCAGGGACATCTATGGCGCCCCGATGCTAGTAACAGTATTTTTGGTGTCTAATCCTGCCATTCATGATGTGCTTGTGGAGGCTATGACCCTGATGTTGCTAGGGCATATAGAAATCATATCATATAAATGCAAGATGCATGAATCATACTATCTAGTCATGCAGCAATCCTACGTCTACCATGCACTCATGTGGGCAACTCCTATCAGGGAGTCCTATAATAATTTGCCCAATGGCATGTGCTATGATCAATCACTCCTCATATCAAGCATACATATGATGCGCATGGGCATGGATCGTGAAACTTTACTAAGCATGTTACATGATGATGATGTACTCTCCTCATATTAAGGATGGGCCTAAATGTCCTACTCATATCAAGAATGTGCCTAACAATCATGACGGCCCAACGGTTTGGGTTAGCCCACTAAGGGGAGGTGAGAATGGGCCTAACAATGGGCCCTAAGGAGAGTTACAATGTGAACATTTAACCATCATTGCTCTTACAATGTGGACATCAAACCATCATTGCTCTAAAGGCATGACCCATTATAAACATCATTACATATATCATGGTGGAACACACATCGCATCGGTCCTCATATACATCGCTTTGGCCCTCACACAAGGGCCTCACATACGTCGCATTGGGCCTCACTCATGGGTCTCACATGCATCACTTGGGCCTTATACAAGGGCCTCATACACATCGCATTGGGCCACATCCCATGGGCCTCAAATATATCACAATGGGCCACATCCCATGGGCCTCGAATACATCACAATGGGCCACATTCATAGGCCTCTCATACATCATATCGGGTCTCATCATATGGGCTAATATATATCACATCAAGCCTCATCATATGGGCCAATATACATCACATCGGGCCTCATCATACAGGCCTTATATACAACATATTGGGCCTCACCAAATGGGCCGCAAATACATCATATTGGGCCTCATCAATGGGCCACAATTACATCATATTGGGGTGGGCCTTGCACATTCCAAATGGGCCCACTAGATGAACAGCATGGGTGTATAACACCTACATCAAGTGGGTCGCATGTCCAACGGTCCAGATAGCACTGATAAAACACTTACATCACCTGGGTTCCACGTGGATAGTAGGGATGAAATACATACATTAGGTGGGCCCGACAGATGAATGGTGTAGACATAAAATACATACATCATGGTGCACCCACATAGCACCGTCTAGTGATGGACGGTGTGATGTACAACATATCATCAACGCAGGGGCCCACCATAATGTTTATTTTCCATCCAATCTATTCACAAGGTCACAAAGCCCTGAATTAAGAGGGAAAAAAATTCCATATTAATCCAGAACTTCTGTGACCCCAAACGGATTTCCAATGATAGACATTCAATCCTCTATTGATTTATGTGGTGTGGTCCACTTGACAGATTGATCTGTCTTATTTTTCGTCACAAGCCTTAAGATGAGCTCACAAGGTGGATTGATGGATGTTGCATAAGTGATGTTTTGGAACTCGGGAACTAAGTTATGCTCGACTCCCGAATTTCAGGGCGTTACAGTGGAAAATCATGGTGGTCCCACGTGGTGGGCCACATGGCTGGACGGTTTGGGGTATAACACATACCTCAGGATCAGACCCATATAACTGCTGATGTTAATATAGGAGCCAATGGGCTGCTGGCCCACCCCCTGGAGATGGACGGCTAAGATATAACACATACTTCATGATCGGACCCACCTAGCTTGATGATGTCAACAACATCTATATAGCTAGAGTGGGGTCCACATCCAGATGAATGGACAGTTAGGATATAACAGATATAATCATGGTAGTTTCATAGAACTTGCTGATGTAATGCAACAGCTCCTCACACCCGCCAATCTATTTTCCCCACCATCTAGGGATTGGATAGTGTGGATATACATATCATCAAGGTAGGCCCCATGTGTGGGGTGGGTCCCACCGTCCAAGCAATGGACGATAAAGATTTGGATCGGCTGATATTTGTGTTTTCCTTCATCTAGGCCTGTCTAGACGGACAGGCAGCAATCCCGTCCACTGGACAGTACAACAAAGTGGGCCTAACGCATGGACGACATGGATATGATACATACTTCATAGGTGGGCCATACAATCAGAGAGAGAGAGAGAGAGAGAGAGAGAGAGAGAGAGAGAGAGAGAGACGGTGTAGTGAAGGGACCCCGCCACTATGGGCCCCTCTTTGTTTACAACACATACATCAAAATGGCTCCCATCACAAGTGGGCCCTCAAATGAAAATCAACAGTGAATATTCTAAAATCACCCACCAATTGCACTCCTTCTTGGTCCCTTGGCTTCCTTAGCTCCTTAGCTTTCCCTTTGATGGTGGATGATGAAGATTGAAGGGTAGAGATGGGAGTTTTGGGGTAGGAAGTGGGCCACACACTAGGCTCTCTTTGGGAAGCTTGGACGTCCACTCTCTCTTGGTTGTTTGGAAAATGCTAGAGAGAAATGAGAGACAAGAGATGGTGTTGTAAGAGAGAGGTGATGGGTGATGGGTGGAGTGATGGGTGATAGATGTAAGGAAGGGATGGGTGGAGCGAGAGAGAGTTAACTTGTTGGGGGTGAGGTGGCATGGGGTATGGGTTGCTTGTCTTTATTGGTAATAAAGGGATGGGAGAGGCATGGGTTGTGTACTTAACTAGTACTTGATTGATTGATGTGAAAGGTGGTAGAGATTATCTTAGAATTCGCAATGCACGGCGTTTCCTCAAGATATATGCAGGCCCACAACTCTTAGCCTGGGTATCGCATCGACGCGCGAGACGCGGAGTTGGAACCGCAGCGACGGCGCGGTTGCTAGGGTACAAGTCTTGTGTTGAGTCGACTCAGTTATATGGGATGCGACTTAAGGTCGCGCGCAAACGCCGATTATAAGTCGCAGGGTCGCCGAAATTCGACCGGGAGGACCGCGAGATCCTAAGGAATGGTACGGACTAGGTTACAGGCCTTACAGGAAACAACCTCCTTTAAGGTTAATATAATGAATATATGGCCATTAAGGTCATTTGCACCGCTTCTGGCACTATATAAAGCCTTTATTTGGGCACCCCTTCCTCCCGTACAGATTTCAACAAGAGAAAAATGAAGAAAGAGAGAAAGAGAAAGAGAAAGAAGAAGAGAACAAGAGTGAGAATAGGAGTGGGGAAGTTTTGGTGCCTCCCTTCATCTGTTTCCTCCAATCAAAGCCACAATCTCGATCGTTTTCCTCCGCCGAATCCACTTTACTCGCGATTAGGAGGTAAGACACAAATCCTACTCCCCAACCTAGGCTTTTCCTAGGATGAATTGCATGAATCTCACATAGTTATTGGTGTTTGTATAAGAGTTTGTGATTTTTCCCAAATCCTTAATCGTAGGAGTGCTTTGAGTCGGGCGAATCATTGCAAAGGTGCAGACCATTATACATAGGTTTCCATTTATCGACCCTTGAGGGTCTCAGTTAATGTTTTGTTGTGGTGAATGATTTCTAAATAGTTAGCATTTCGTATTTCATGTTTGATTCTAATATGTGTCATTGCTTGTCTATGCATGCTCACATGTTTGATAAAATGCTTAAGTGATTAATGTGTTATTCTAATGATGATCACATGATTGATTGAACTCTAGATTGAATGTGTTGATTTGTTGTTGTTCACATGTTTGATGAAATACCTAAGTGATTGAATTCATCCCATTGGTACTAACATGTTTGACAAAATGCCTAAGTGAATGCATGTATTGCTTTACTGATGCTTACATATTCGATGAAATGCATAGGTCGTTGCGTAGTACTTTGTATGTTATAATTGCATGATGTAGTGTTTAGTTCATAGCGATGCTTAAGATTTCTATAATATTGGGTCAGTTGATAAATCACCCAAATCAAGGGGTGGCCTCAGTTAGGGCGGCTACCCTAGGCTTGTTCGATTGACCCGGGTGAACATGGACGAACAGCAGTAGCTAGACTGCATGAGATGCTTGCACCCAATGCCGGTTGCACCGAATTTCTCTAAGGTCAATCAAATTAGTCCATTAGCCGACTGATCATGTATGCTCACAATATATGACACGACCAAATTAAATCTAAGATATCCCGTTCTCAATGGATGGTCCATTCATAACCGTTAGTGCAATGCGATCCCCTAAGACTCATGAGACGGGCATGGTGATATGGAACACCGTGTCTGAGCTGTCGGCCTACGCTGAGGTGACGAGCCTTCCCATAATGACCAGTGAGCACTAATAGAGGTCATAAATTATTATTCGAACGACCCTCGTCAAATTACCTGGCCAATGGAGTGCGTGCCAGAGTACCGTTTGAACGACTCAAGCGTGAATGAAATTAGGTGACAAGCCCTTTACTTTGTGGTGGTTTGATTTTATGTGACAAGCCCACACCTCAGAACCGAGTGATCATACTTAGTGTTTAAGTGATGACCTATACCGGGTTGATCCTTATACCTTTAGGTATCATGTCGTACCTTTAAAATTATTGATTGGTGAGATAACTAGGTGATACCTAAAGTTGGATCAAGGGAACTGATAAGGAGCCGCTACGTGCGGTAACGAGCCACGTGATCCGGATAAGGACTCGTGATATAACGTCGGTATCCTAGCTTCACCAATATATTGGATGAATGGAACTTAATAATTACTCGACTAACATACGTATTAATCACATTGCATTAGATTGGATGTGGTGATTTAGTGTTGGAGTCGCGTGATGAGGGAGTGTTTGCATTTATGAAATAGTCGTTAAAGTCGCATGTCAGGGAGTGTTGGATTGAAAGGTGCATGCATCATTATATAATCTCATTCGTGCATTTAACAAGAGTATTTAGGAAATATTTATTTTCTCATTTATCATTGCTTACGCTAATTAGGTTGATAACATATGTGACTTAGAACTAATGGAACCACTGAGTTAGTTACTCACTAGCTCCCACTTGGGACGGTGTTTTAATACACCAACCAAGCATTATTGTTGATGCAGGTTCTACCGAGGCATCTGACTGGTAGACTTAGATCGGCTTGCACTTTCACTGTGATGCCTTGGGAGTGTCGGGCGAAGTTGGACAATCTTACTTTTACTTTAGTTCTGTACTTTATGTGTAAATTTTGTCGCATGTTCGTTATGGCTTATATAATCCCCATTTTGGGCAATCATCGCTATTAGAATTGTATTTTTTATTCTTAGCCCTATATTTATGGATTTTTGTTATCTCTATCTCACTTTGGTTCTACTAAGTTGAATTGTGCAACTCTGATTATCTGTGTGTGAAATGAATTTGAATATGAATAAGGACACTTATGTATTTTATTAAGTTAACTCCTAGGAACTCGGGATCAAAGTTTATATACTCAGGTGCTGATTTTTGGGGCGTTACAATAACTTTGAAAATTGGTGCATCTAAATGAAGACAATGTTTGGGTTACAAGATCTATGGGAGATCGTCATGGATGGGTATGTAGAACCCATTATGGAGGAAGAAGCCGCCTTCACTGATGAGGAAAAGCCGCTCTTAAAAATTAAAGGAAGAGAGACAACAAGGCTTTGTTCCTCCTCTATCAAGAGTTGGATGAATCAACCTTTGAAAAGATTATCGAAGGAACATCAAGCAAGTAAGCTTAGATACCCTTAACACCATCTTCAAAGCTGTTGATCGAGTGAAGCGGGTTTGCCTTCAAACATTAAGAGCTGAGTTCAAAGCCGTACACATGAAGGGAGGTGAATGTATCTCTGACTATTTCTCATGATTACTTGTTTTTGTTGACAATTTAAAAAGAAATAGTGAAAAATTTGAAGACATACATATCATGAAAAAGTTGTGGCAATCTCTCACAACCAAGTTTGAGCACATGGTTGTGGTGATTGAAGAATCACAGGACTTAGAAAAACTGCCAATTGAAGAGTTGATGGAATCGTTGCAAGTGCAGGAGTAACGAATGCAAAAGAATGCAAGAACGATGCTTGAACATGCCTTAGAGTCTAAGCTGACTCTAAATGAATAAAGAGGTGGCCATACACATCATGGGGACCGTGACACTAACAATCGTGCAAGAGGAAGAGTGGGTAGATATAATCCAAGCAATCTACAAAATCAACAAAATTTTACCAATTTTCGTAGTAGAAGAAATGATAGAGGCCGATCCACACGAGGTCGTGGAAATATGAAAAATATTCAGTGCCGAAACTGCAACAAGTGCGGCCAATATGCATCAGATTGTTGGAGCAAGCCAGTGGATCAAGATGAATGATCCAACTATGCCAAAGCATCAAATCATGAAGAGGAAAGAACCACACTCTTCCTTGCACAAGAGAAAGGCTGTGATCAGTCAGATGTGTGGTATCTTGACACGGGTACAAGAAATCACATGTGCGGCGATAAAATCTCTTTTTGAAACTCACAGAAGGAGTTCATGGTGATGTGACGTTTGGATACTCATTAAAAACTCTAGTGAAAGGTAAAGGTAAAATCAAAATTTACTAAAAAAATAGTGAGCCACAATTCATCTTTAATGTATATTACGTACCCAACGTGAAAAGTAACATCCTCAGCAATGGCCAACTACTTGAAAAGGGGTATGTGATACACATAAAGAACTTAGTTATGTCATTAAAAGATGTATGCGGTAGACAAGTGGCACGGGTCCAAATGGCAAAAATTTGAATGCTCCCACTCCAGATAAACACAAGCCTCGAGAAGTGTCTTTACGGACATGCCAATAATGAATCATGGAAGTGACATCTTTACTTTGGCCATCTGAATTTTAATGGCCTTAAGCTCATGTCCTCATCAAGCATGGTGTATGGCTTACTTACTATTGAACCTCTAACACATGTGTGTGAGGCGTGCACACTTGGCAAGCAGCAAAGGAACTCCTTCCCAGTTGGAGTATCCCAAAGAGCAAAGGAGCCATTGCAATTGATTCACACTGATATATGTGAACCCATAGAGACATCATCTCTTGGAGGTAACAGATATCTCATTATCTTCATTGATGATTAAAGCAGAAAACTCTGGTTATTCTACATTAAAGAAAAGTCTACAGCATTTTCTATTTTTAAAATTTTCAAAGCCCGAGTTGAAAATGAAAGTGGCTACAAAATCAAAGTCCTCATATCTGACAGAGGTGGGGAGTACACTTTAAATGTTTTTCGAGAATATTGCGGGGAACATGGCATTAAGCAACAACATAAAGCAGCTTACACACCACAACAGAATAGAATTGTAGAATAGAAGAACCGCACCATCCTCGACAATAGTCAACATAACGAGGACCATGTTGAAGGAAAAAGGCCTACCAAAGAATTTTAAGGGAGGGGCAGTTGCATGTAATGCATATCTGCTCAATCGTGTCTCACTAAGAGCATCAGGTTCATGACACCATAGGAGGCATGGAGTGGCTACAAGCGGAGTTAGCGCACCTTAAAATCTTTTGGCGTGTTTCCTACGCTCAAGTTCTAGAAGCAAGAAGGAAAAAACTTGATGATCGTGGCAAGAGGTATATCTTCATTGGTTATACTAAAGAGTTAAAGGCGTACAAGCTCTACAACTCACTAACTAATAAGGTGGTGGTAAGTAGAGATGTGGTGTTCTGTGAGGAAGAAGCCTAGAAGTGGAGCTAGGAAGATTCGATAAAAGAAAATCAGGTCTAGGCTAAAGAATATGAAGAAGAGAGGCACATGAATCAGGATCAGAAACCCACATCACCCCCTTCAGATCATAGAAGCCCAGGAGTATGTTCCATCTCCCCTTAAAGTAATTCATCAAATCAAAATTCAGCCAGCACATCTTCGTCCAATTCTCCTTTACCCTTGGCTCCTATCAAAATGAGAAGCCTCAACGAGATCTATGCAGAAACTGAGGAAGTGAATTTGCTTTGCCTGTATGCAGACCATGAGCTTCTCACATTCGAGGAGGCCGTGAACGAAGAATGTTGGAGATAGGCTATGGAAGAAGAGATCTATGCTATCGAGAAGAATCACAAATGGGAGCTAATCTTACTCCCTAAAGGCCAGAGGACCATTGGTTTCAAATGGGTGTATAAAATTAAGTGGAATGCCGATGGTAAGATCGAACGATATAAGACAAGGCTCATAACAAAAGGCTATAGACAAAAATATGGGGTAGACTATGAAGAAGTTTTTACCCCAGTTGCTCGCCTTGACACTATGAGGATTATTATCTCCCTTGCAACTCATCACAGTTGGATGATCTACCAACCGAATGTGAAATCCGCATTCTTAAATAGAATACTCGAAGAAGAAGTCTACGTTGACCAGCCCGAAGGCTTTGTCATGTAAGGGGAGGGACATAAGCTGTATCGGCCGAAGAAAGCCATGTATGGGTTGAAGCAAGCCCCTCGTTCTTAGAATGCATGGATCGACGACTATTTTTAAGAGAATGGTTTCATCAAATGTCCGTATGAGCATGACGTCTACATAAATAAGAATGTCCATGACGATATGCTTATAGCTTATTTATATGTTGATGATTTGCTGTTCACTAGAAACAACCAGGCAATGTTTGAAGAATTCAAGCAGAATATGTTCAATGAGTTCAAGATGACTAGTGGTGGACTGGTGTCCTTCTTCTTAGGCATCGAAGTGAAACGACAAGTCGGCGACATCTATATATCACAAAAGAAGTATACGCAAAAGAACTTCTTGAGAAGTTTCAGATGACCGACTGTAAAGTCATGAATACACCTGTTGCAACAGGCCTGAAGCTCACAAAAGATGGCGAAGGAAGAAACGTTGATTCAAATTTATTGAAGAGCCTAATCGGAAGCCTAAGGTACCTCACAATCACTAGGTTGGATATAGTCTATAGTGTTGGGTATCTAAGCCAGTATATAGAAGCGTCAAAAGAATCACACTGGCTAACTGCGAAAAGAATTTTAAGATATATCAAACGGACTATTGAATTCGATGTCTTTTATCCATATGATGATGAGGCGATTCTGTATCGATACTCTGATAGCGATTGAGGTGGTGACCAAGATGAAAGAAAGAGTACCACATACTATGCTTTCTATCTTAGATCGACACCATTCACATGGAACTCAAAGAAGCAGAGTACGGTAGCGCTGTCCATATGTGAAGCCGAGTATGTAGTAGCTTCGTCCACTGTATGCGAGGTGATATAGCTTAGGAATATGCTAAAGGAGCTGAAGCATTCGCAGGAAGAATGCATTGTCATATACGTGGACAACAAGTCGGCAATTGAGCTTGCCAAAAATCTAGTGCAGCATGGAATGAACAAACACATTAATAAAATGTGTCATTTCCTAAGAGATAAGTGAAGCAGAAATCAGTGAAGCTAGAGTATTGTTATAGCACTGAATAAGTGGCAGAAATCTTCACCAAAGCATTGCTGACTGATACATTCAAGAAACTTAGATCAATGATTGGAATGAAGCCTATTTTGGTTTGAAGGGGAGTATTAGAGTTACGAATCAAAACTGTTTTTTCCAGCAAGAGCCGGTAACTGTTGAACTCCCAATGCATAGCAGCAGTTGTCAAGGAGATGTTTTGGAATATGAAAAGTCTATGTAGGTTTCTAAGAACATTAAATGGTGGAAGCTCCTATTAGCAGTATTGTTGTCTTTCACTTTTCATTCAAAAGCCTATAAAAAGGCATCTTCTGTATCCGGTTGTAGCAACAGTGAAGCAACAGTGAAGCAGCAGACAGTTTCAAAATTTTAAAAAGAGTTTTTTGTTTGCTTTCTTCATATCTCTTCCTTCCTTTTACGGAAATAATTTTTTTGAGTTGCGCAGAGGCTTTGTAAGGCCAATAATTCTATTCTCTTGAAGCAAAGAAAAATAATAATCTGGCATGTACAGCCAAAAATTTGGAATGTGGTGGAATGTGGTGATGTGTTTCCCGGTGGCTCTTCTCCAGCTCTTAAATGTGAGAGCAACACTAACAGTTGCTGGAAAAATCGTAGCAGTTACAAGAGAATCTTTTAGGCTTTCTCTAAGGGTTTGCTTGGACGGCTTCGATTTGTTCTAGGGAAACTATTCTTTAACAGAAAGATTTCGTTTGTTTCACTTGTCTAGCTGGAGAAAACCGTAGTT
This sequence comes from Magnolia sinica, assembly GCF_029962835.1. Lineage (NCBI taxonomy): Eukaryota > Viridiplantae > Streptophyta > Magnoliopsida > Magnoliales > Magnoliaceae > Magnolia > Magnolia sinica. The sequence goes on from NC_080590.1 coordinate 44,894,346, forward strand.
TCTAGGGCTCAGATTCACCCAAATGAATGGCTGGGATAGCTAGAGGAAGGCTGCCCTGTTAGAATTATGGGCCACTCATCGCATTCTATAGCCGAGCGTTGGATTGGATGGAATGGATTAGTCAATGGGATTCAGGTAGGGCCTGCAGAGATAGAGAGTGTACATCTCTTACAATGTACCTAGAAGTACCATACAAAAACCCTCATAAAGTTTTTATCTTTTCTATTGGATTTCTCTCTTCTAGAGAGGCATGGAGATGCGTGAGATGCATACACAAACCCTTATAAAGTTTCCATCTTTGCTATGGGATTTCTCTCTTTGAGAGAGGCATGGAGATGCATGAGATGCTAAAATTCATGATATGAGGGACTCTCAACTTTTATCAAGCCTATAAATTCAAGGTCTCAGTCCCCAGTACTCCGATCATTCAACTCCAACATCCAAAGCCCCATCAATTGTTAGTGAATCGAAGCAGAAGAATCGAGCAAGGAGCTGAAACCATCTTCTTTAGCGGAGCTCCTTCTTAGTGTTAATGTTTAACTCAAGTACACTATATAAATCCATTGTGCTGCCCCAATTGATGTTGTGGAGATCATGGGACCCACTGTGGTTGTATAACATTTGGTATAGAGCTATAATGACATCAATCATGGTATATTTTAAAGGTCCTCTAATGGCGGAATTAGGGTATTATCATATTTCTCTCTATTTTCTAGACATATCTATTATGGCTGCCACCGTAGACCTCGTGCTCGTCAGAATTTAGGGCGCTTTGCTCGAATTCAATAAAAAATCATGTAGCATATCCAGTGGAGAAATGGTGGTGGCAGTGTCATTGTTGGGTTGTGGTCATTTTTGGAGAAGAAAATAAATTAGACGGGCCTATATACCGTGTCTTGATCACTTACATATGTCCATGGTATTGGAACCATTCACATGATGGCATTGGATGTCGATGATCTGCGACCACCACCACCCTATGGATGTAATTACAAAAGGACCTGAATCTGATAGTTAGCACAAAAAAATCAATGTTGTCTTATTATGGTAGTATGGCCCACCAGATGTCTAGAACGACTACATATCATGTATGTTGGGGTCGACCTGGCTAACAATTAACAAATCCTGTGATTATTAGGCATTGGTTGAATCATATGTTATTCAAATACATACATATGGATTGAGAACAATAATTCCTTGTAAGCTCTATCATTGAATAATATATATGGCGCAATTCTTGGATTCATGAAGGGTCATTTACAGGATCAGTCTTAGCCATTTAGTATATCTAGTTGGGTAATTGACCTCCTGACTGTTTTTGGCTTTTGAGTTTTGATGCATAGATGTTTTGTTCTCCTGCATGCTTCTCATATATGTGCATCTATAGTCTACGTTCACAAATTTATATTCTTCCCATCTTGTATGATATATCATTTTCATGTGTATATTGAAGAAGGGAATTTACACACAATATTAATGTTCTATCATGACCTTGAATTGATTTCCTTAATTAAGGGGTGAGGCAATGGCATGTCCATTGTAATTATGGGACTAACTCTAGATGTGTGCCTAAGTGGCTTGAGTTCGTGGTCTGGACATTGTCAGGTTTTGGACTGTGGAATCACAAAGAGATGGATTTAGGATAGCAATCCAAGAGTACCAAGCAAACACAAGAGAACACAAAGATTTAACGTGGAAAACCCTTTCAGGAAAAACCATGGCACAAAGCCACAAATATTCACTATGAAAGTAGAAATTACAAAGAGGAAGGACTTACCGGACTTGAGCAATCCTCAAATCTCTCTCTTGCTCTACCCTTTAGAAACCCTAGAACCCTTTTAGAAAGCCTTAAAATTCCTTAGAATAATACCTCTCAATCCCGTTTACACACATATATATAGTTTTAAGAAGAATCCGAAATAAAATCGGAAAGAATCATAAAGGAAATCGGAAACAAATCTCGCGCTTTCGCAGTTGCGTGAAAAATCTGCCTAGAATTTTATTAGATTTAAGACATCAAATACAACAATATCCACCATGTCTTCAATCTTCAAACGTGTAACTCCTTGTCCTCTTCTCTTATCTCTGCCTTGTATCATAGTTTCATCAATTCTTCTCGTGCACACTCTGTTTTCCTTTTACGCCATCACCAAGCCCAGAGCAGTTTCACAGAACTTGAACTTCTCTGTAGGAACAACCTTGGTGAGCATGTCTGTTAGATTCACGCTGGTGTGAATCTTCTCAAGAATTACTCCTCCTTTCGCAACCACTTGTCGGATAAAATAATGATGAACATCAATGTGTTTGGTATGAGAGTGATAAATAGAATTTTTATCCAAATTGATAGTGCTCTCACTATCACAATTAACCAGCACGGCTTCCTGCTGAATTCTCAACTAATTTATTATGCCTCTTAACCAAACATCTTCTTTAAATGCTTCCATCACTACCATATATTCTGCTTCAGTCATAGAAAGTGTCACCACGGACTGAAGCTTCGACATCTAACTAATTGCTCTACCTACTAGTACAAACAAGTATCCTGAAGTTGACTTTCTGAAATCTACACTGCCTGTGTAATCTGAATCCACATACCCTACTAACTTTACCTATGTCTTCTCAAAAGTTAATACGTAGTCTTTTGTACCTCGAATGTATCGAAGTAGCCATTTCACAGCTTCCCAATGTTACTTGTCAGGGTTTGACATGCGTCTACTAACAACACCGACTGCCTGTGAAATATTTGGTCTCGTACAGACCATGACATACATTAAACTGCTAACCACATTCGAATAAGGCACATGAGACATATCCTACTTTTTCTCATTTAATTTAGGACATTGTTCTAAAAAAAGCTTGGGAACGCTCACTGGCTTTGCCTGGTCCATCACATACTTGATCAACACATTTTCAAGGTATTCTGCTTGTGATAACTAAAGCCTACTCCTCTTCATGTCTCTATGAATATCTATGCCGAGAACCCTCTTTGCACCTCCAGATCTTTCATCTCGAATGTCCCTGATAACTGAGTCTTTAATACATTGATTTCAGATATATCATGATTGGCGATCAACATCTCATCAACATACAATACTAGGATGATGAATTTGTCATCACTCAGTGTCTTATAATAGACACAATGATTGTATTCACTCCGAGTAAATCTCTGACTCAATATGAAAGAATCAAATTTCTTATACCACTGCATAAGCGAATGTTTCAGGCCGTACAATGACCTCATTAACCTGTAAACTTTTTCCTCTACCCCTTTAATTTCGTAGCCCTCTGGTCGCTTCATGTAGATCTGTTCTTCCAACTCCCGGTGCAAGAATGCAGTCTTAACATCCTTCTTTCCAACTCGAGAACGTATTGGGCAACCAGTACCAACACGAATCTGATAGATACTTGCTTAACCACTTGCGTGAATATCTCTGTGAAGTCGATTCTTTCTCTCTGAGTATACCTCTTTGCTACCAACCTTGTTTTGTATCTATCTTGTTTCTTTTTGAATAACCACTTACATCCGATCGCTTTTCGGCCCACCGCAAGTTCCACCAGCTCCCATGTGTTATTTTTGTGCAACGAGTCCATCTCATCATTCATAGTCGCCTTCCACTTTTCTGCATCAGGCTCATTAAAAGCCTCCTGAATAGTAGACGGGTCTCCCTCATCTATAATGAGGGCATATGCAATATTTGAGTCATCCATATATCTTACCGGTAACCTACAATCACGCGATGTGTTTTTTCTCACAGGTGGCTGCTTCACCCTGCTCTTGTACCTCTGTCCGCGCATCTATCTCTATCTGAGTATCATCTGTGTCAATCTCGACGTCTACGATCAACCTTTTTAGTTCTTGTTGCACCTCTTAATCATTCTTGTGGAATAGGGAGCTTTCATCGAACTTGACGTCACGGCTAGTAATAACCTGTAACCTTTCATACAAACACTATAGCCAACAAATATGTACTTTTTAACTCTAAGATGTAGCTTATCTCTCTCAACTGACGGTACATAAGAGTAAGCCTGAAAACTAAATATATGCAAATCTGAGTAGTCGATCTTATGACCACTCCATACTTCCTTTGAAATTTTACATTCAATTGCCGTGGAAGGAGACTGGTTCACTAAAAAGCAAGCTGTGATAATGGCCTCAGTCCATAAGTCCTTGCCTAACGCAGCATTACTTAACATGCAACGGGCTCTCACCAAGAGAGTCTGATTCATTCGCTCAGCCACACCGTTTTGTTCTGGCGTGTGGCCCACTGTGTTGTGCCTAATGATCCCTTCATCCTTACAATATTCATTAAACTCAGTAGAAGTAAATTCTCCACCATTGTCAATCCTTAAAATCTTTATTTTTTACCCTGACTATTTTTCTACCATTGCCTTTCATTGTTTGAATATGGTGAAAACTTCGGATTTACGTTTCATGAAGTAAACTCAAACCTTCCTGGAGTAGTTGTCAATGATGAAACAAACCATGACGACCCCCTAATGAAAACCTTTGGCAATGACCCCCATACATTAGAGGACACATAATAAAGTACTCTCCTGCATACATGTTTTTCATTTTTAAGAGATAATCTAAATTGTTTACCATGTATATAATGCTCGCATATATCTAAATCAGAATTTTTTAAAACTGAAATTAAATAGCGATCAGATAGTACCTTCATGCCCCGCTTGCTTATGTGGTCAAGATGAGCATGCCACATACATAGAGACGTGGAATCTGCAATAGTTGCCGCCGCTTCACCTGCTGAAGTGCTCCTAATCAACCTATAAAGGTTTCTGTACCTTTACGCTCTCATGACCACGAGTGCCCCTTTTAAAACTTTATGGACACCATCAATACCAGTGAACTTGCACCTAATAGCCTCGAGTGCACTAAGAGAAATAAAACTTTTCTTCATATCAGGAACGTGCCCGACATCAGTCAGGGTATGCTTCATCCCATTAAACATCTTGATGCTCATAGTACCAATAGCCACAACACTATAGGCATTATCATTGCCCATAAAAACTTGTCCACCATCGCATTCCTTGTAACTGGCAAAACAACTCCGATGAGGAGTAATGTGATATGATGCTCCTATGGCTACGGTTTTAGTCCGCAGCTAGTCCGTAACACGACTGTCGTTATAGGTGCCATAACAATAGGTCTGGAACCTATGGCTATGGATTTAATCCGTAGCTATAGGTTAAATAGCTACATATATAATCTGTAGCAATTATATCTGTAGCAAAAACTTCAAACAACTACGAATATTATTTGTAGCTGAAAGTCCGTAGCAATAGGCCAAAATTGAAAAGGCTACACCTGTCTGATTAGTGGCTATGGATTTAATCCGTAGCTATAGGTTAAATAGCTACAGATATAATCCGTAGCAATTATATCTGTAGCAAAAACTTCAAACAGCTACGGATATTATTTGTAGCTGAAAGTCCGTAGCAATATGCCAAAATTGAAAAGGCTACACCTGTCTGATTAGTGGCTACGGTCAATATCCGTAGCTATTTTGTACATTGAAAAATTAAATCATTTGTTCATTCAATTACCACCTGTACAATCATTCATTCATTCAATTACAATCCTTCATTCAATCAATTACATCATTCATTCATTCAATTACAATCCTTCATTCAATCAATTACAATTACAATCCTTCATTCAATCAATTACAATTACAATCAATTACAGTTACAATTACAATAATGCTGAAAATACAAATCTTTGGCTTCATTAGAGAAATGTGCTCGACTTCACCCTGAAATTTCAACAGCTTTGTATATTCCATCATCCTACAAACAGTCATGTCATTCATAAATTAGAATGCCCATTGGGAAAAAGAAAGACAGTGAAAGAAGTGCATCACGTATAACCACTTTTTTTTTCTTAATGAATTAAAAAAAACTCAAAGAGGAATGAAATTGACACAAAAGAAATGGTCTCACCATATGATTATAGGTTTTGGTTTAGGTTTAGGTTAAGGTTAAGCTATAGGTTATAGGTTTTGGTTTAGGTTTAGGTTAAGGTTTAGGTTTAGGTTATAAGTTTAGGTTTAGGTTATAGGTTATAGGTTATAGCTTTTGGGAACTTGATTATAGGTTAAGGTTTAGGTTTAGGAAATCGGGTTCGGGTTCGGGATCGGGTTTAGGTTTGGGTTTTCAAGTTTAGGTTTAGGTTAAGGAGTTGAGATTAGGATTAGGTGTAGGTTTGGGTTTAAGGATTTGAGAATACATTTAGGTTTTAAGTTTAGGTTTAAGTTAAAGGTTTAGGGAAAGGTTATAAGTTTAGATTAGGTTTAGGTTAAGGTTTAGGTTTAGGTTATAAGATATAGATTTAGGGAACTGAGAATAGGTTAAGGTTTAGGTTTAAGAAATCGGGTTCAGGTTCCGGATCGGGTTTATGTTTGGGTTTTCAAGTTTAGGTATAGGTTTAGGTTAGGGAGTTAAGATTAGGATTAGGTGTAGGTTTAGGTTTAGGGATTTGAGATTAGGATTAGGTGTAGGTTTAGGTTTAGGGAATTGAGTTTAGGTTATAGGTTTAGGGAGAGGTTAGGTTTAGGTTATAGGTTTTGGGATTTGAGAATAGTTTTAGGTTATAAGTATAGGTTTAGGTTAGGTTATAGGTTAAGGTTTAGGGATTTGAGTTTAGGTTATAGGATTAGGTTACGGTTTAGGTTTAGGTTATAGGTTTTGGGATTTGAGAATGAGTTCGGGTTTAGGTTATAGGTTTTGGTTTTGGTTTAGGTTATAGGTTTTTGGATTTGAGAATGGGTTCGGGTTTAGGTTATAGGTTTTGGTTTTGGTTTAGGTTATAGGTTTTGATTTAGGTTATAGGTTATAGGTTTATATTAAGGTTTAGGTTTAGGTTAAAGGTTTTGGGATTTGAGAATGAGTTCAAGTTTAGGTTATAGGTTTTGGTTTTGGTTTAGGTTATAGGTTTTGGTTTAGGTTATAGGTTTAGGTTATAGGTTTTGGGATTTGAGAATGGGTTCGGGCTTAGGTTATAGGTTTTGGTTTTGGTTTAGGTTATAGGTTTTGGTTTAGGTTATAGGTTATAGGTTTAGGTTAAGGTTTAGGTTTAGGTTATAGGTTTTGGGATTTGAGAATGGGTTCGGGTTTAGGTTATAGGTTTTGGTTTTGGTTTAGGTTATAGGTTTTGGGATTTGAGAATGGGTTCAGGTTTAGGTTATAAGTTTTGGTTTTGGTTTAGGTTTAGGTTATAGGTTTTTGGATTTGAGAATGGGTTATGGTTTAGGTTTAGGAAATCGGGTTCAGGTTCGGGATTGGGTTTAAGTTTGGGTTTTCAAGTTTAGGTTTAGGTTTAGGTTAGGGAGTTGAGATTAGGATTAGGTGTAGGTTTAGCTTTAGGGAATTGAGTTTAGGTTATAGGTTTAGGGAAAGGTTAGGTTTAGGTTATAGGTTTTGGGATTTGAGAATAGTTTTAGGTTATAAGTATAGGTTTAGGTTAGGTTATAGGTTAAGGTTTAGGGATTTGAGTTTAGGCTATAGGTCTAGGTTTAGGTTTAGGGAATTGAGTTTAGGTTATAGGTTTAGGGAAAGGTTAGGTTTAGGTTATAGGTTTTGGGATTTGAGAATAGTTTTAGGTTATAAGTATAGGTTTAAGTTAGGTTATAAGTTAAGGTTTAGGGATTTGAGTTTAGGTTATAGGATTAGGTTTAGGTTTAGGTTTAGGGATTTGAGTTTAGGTTATAGGTTTAGGTTTAGGTTTTAGGTTTAGGTTTAGGTTTAGGTTATAGGTTTTGATTTAGGTTATAGGTTAACGGTTTAGGTTATAGGTTTTTGGATTTGAGAATGGGTTCGGGTTTAAGCTATAGGTTTTGGCTTTGTTTTAGGTTATAGGTTTTGGTTTAGGTTATAGGTTATAGGTTTAGGTTTACATTATAGGTTATAGGATTTGAGAATGCGTTCGGGTTTAGGATATAGGTTTTGGTTATATGTTTTGATTTAGGTTTAGGTTATAGGTTTAGGTTTTGGGTTAAGGTTATAGGTTTAGGTTTATGTTAAGGTTGAGGTTTAGGTTATAGGTTAAGGTTTTAGGTTATAGGTTTTGGTTTAGGTTAAGGTTATAGGTATAGGTTAAGGTTTAGGTTTAGGTTTAGGTTAAGGTTTAGGTTTAGGTTATAAGATATAGGTTTAGGGAATTGAGAATAGGTTAAGGTTTAGGTTTAGGAAATCGGGTTCGGGTTCGGGATCAGGTTTATGTTTGGGTTTTCAAGTTTAGGTATAGGTTTAGGTTAGGGAGTTAAGATTAGGATTAGGTGTAGGTTTAGGTTTAGGGATTTGAGAATACATTTAGGTTTTAGGTTTAGGTTTAGGTTTTAGGTTTGTTTAGGTTTAGGTTAAGGTTGAGGTTTAGGTTATAGGTTAAGGTTTTATGTCATAGGTTTTGGTTTAGGTTAAGGTTATAGGTATAGGTTAAGGTTTAGGTTATCAGATATAGGTTTAGGAAATTGAGAATATGTTAAGATTTAGGTTTAGGAAATCGGGTTCGGGTTCAGGATCAGGTTTATGTTTGGGTTTTCAAGTTTAGGTATAGATTTAGGTTAGGGAGTTAAGATTAGGATTAAGTGTAGGTTTAGGTTTAGGGATTTGAGAATACATTTAGATTTTAGGTTTAGGTTTAAGTTTTAGGTTTTAGGTTAAGATTTTGGTTTATGTTAAGGTTGAGGTTTAGGTTATAGGTTTTGGTTTAGGTTAAGGGTATGGTCCCTGCAAATATAGATATAAATAAATATAAACACGGCCATCCGGTGCAAATGGCCAGGCCCTTCCAATGCTGTCCATAAAAAATGGATAGCTTAAACATGGTCATAATAGTGGCTCCCTCTTTCCAGGGAACCCCGCTCTTTTGAATAGCTTCGACGCACATCCGGGTCTGCGCCATTAATTTCGATAAAATACATAAACACGGCTTGTCCAAATGGCCAGGCCCCTCCAATGCTGTCCATAGGAAATGGACAGCTTCATCATGGTCATGATAGCAGTCCCACCTTCCAGGGACCCCTGCTCATCCGGATAGCTCCAACGCACATTCGGGTCTGCTCGAATACTTACTTTATAAAAGAAAATCTCCCCTGTTTTCTCAAATTTTCCATTTCAATCTTTTTTAGCCCAAATCCATGTCAATGCATGAGAGTCATGCATAAACAGGAATTTTAAGCAAAATACATGAGGAAAATTACAACATAGATATCATGCACACGATATCACATAATGTATTGTTTGATGAACTACACATGTGCATTCTTGTCAAGAGGCATACCAGATGCTTGAATCTGAAATATGCAGCTCCAACCCTCCCACATACAACATCTGGTTCTCAGTATCAGCTGAGTGTAAGAAGCTAGAAAAATACACGCAGAAGAAATTAATGAGGAAAACAAACATTGAGAAACATGAATGTATAGGTTTTGGGATTTGAGAATAGGTTTAGATTAAGGTTAGAAGTTTAGGTTTAGGTTATATGTATAGGTTTAGGTTATAGGTTAAGGTTAATGTTGTAGGTTATAGGTTTAGCTTATAAGTATAGGTTTAGGTTATAAGTATAGGTTTAGGTTAGGTTATAGGTTAAGGTTTAGGGAATTGAGTTTAGGTTATAGGTTCATGTTATAGGTTATAGGTTTAGGTTAAGGTTTAGGTTATAGGTTTTGGGATTTGAGAATAGGTTTAGGTTAGGTTCCCTTGTTTCATATATCTCCTGCCAATTCCAAACCATGGGTTCTTGATAATACAACTCAAAATTAGGCTGTGTTTGGTTGCACCAAATATCGTGAAGGGATCAGGGTTCTCTTCTCGTAGTGTGATTACTGGGGATGCATATAAAGGGATTCATGAAATTGGTTTACCATTAGAAATTGTTCAAAAGATCACATTTGAAGAGAAGCTCACGGCATACAACATGGATCATTTACAGAAACTAGTGGATGACAAATTATGTGTAACATACAGAGATGGTTTAGCCACTTATGCAATTAGGGAAGGTTCAAAAGGACATACATATTTGAAAGTTGGTCAAATCATAAACAAGCGTATTATGGACAGAGACAATGTTTTCATTAATGGGCCACCTAGTACTCATAAACATTCATTGCAAGCATTTTCTATGTGCATGGCAACCATACTGTTAAGATCAATCCTCTTATTTTCATTTACAGAAACTAGCGGATGACAAATTATGTGTAACATACAGAGATAGCTCAACCACTTATGCAATTAGGAAAGGTTCAAAAGGACATACATATTTGATTGCTAGCTAATTAGACAAAAAACTAAATTTAGACTATAAATAAAAAATTAATATTTAGGACTGCTACCTATGCACCATTTAGATCCACTTCCAAGAAAAAGATCCACACGTGTTAGAAGTATACATCCATATCGCAAATTACCTATTATACAACTAGCAAGTCAACAAAATAAAATGCAATACAGATTGCACATGGTGACCCAGATTATTCTGTGGACCCAATCATGGATACACCATAGCGCCCAAATCACACTGATCGGACAACTACAATGATTTGACAAATGAATAAAGCATATCATAGAATTCTTTGCACTTGTGTATATTTACAGATTTGGAAGTAATATTAATTAAACAAGATCTAAAAATACAAGCACGTACATTTCCAACACATGGGCGCAACGCTCAGTCCAAACACAACTAAAAACAGGATGCACTCCAGATGAGACATCTTACAAAGTGTTTCTTAACTCAAACTAATTCTCAAGCATTAGGTTCACATCTTCCTGCCATCAACTAAAACAAGCATTTCTATTGCACCCGATTTTCTTCCTACTTATGAAATGGGTTGGCCTATGGTTCAATTTTTGAAACATTGGTCTATATATGGTGCCGATGTTGTGTTAGTGAGTCTTAGTCACAGATCTCAAACTAGTTTGAGATCATAAGAATGTTGTCCATCTGCATTAACACCTACCCTTTGGTTAGTAAAACCCAAGTAATCAGCTCCCATCATGAATTCAAGCAGAGCATATTTGCATCCCACAACAACTATAATAACAATAAAAATAAAATCAAGCACATACCTTCCATTAAAAAGGGCAACATGTGTAAGCGTAGATTAGCCAGATTGAATTGTGTAGGGCCCTGAAAATTCAAATTGATTCAGAATTAGTCGTTGGTATCCTCATAAATATTGAGTCGTCTAGTATACAATGTGTGCATTGATCAATGTTGAGTAGTATATGGGACAGTCCAAAAGCCGGCTGCCAAGAACTATTTGTCTGTATAAAGAAGAAAACAGTACATGCCAAGCCCCACCCAACAAATGACCCATAATAATACCTTTTGAATTACCCGGCACCCATACATCTGAAGGCTCCAAGGTTGAATGTGGCCAGCAAGCTGATTTGTTAGTTCTTTTCTCTGCTCAGGGCTTCCATGATCAAAAAACTGCAAAGACAAACAATAACCGAGCATTTTTATATCATAGGTGAACGAGTTCATACAACCAACATGAGAATGAATATAGAGACTACCAGATCACCAGCCCACAGCCTTTTAAAAAAAGATAAAGGAGGGCAGATGAGCAGGGGAAAAAGAATTGAAGGTATCTTTATGGGGAAAAGAAAAAAAAGAAAAAAAATGGAAGGAAACCAATGATTATTTTTCTAGAAAAATCATACCTTTTGAATAACATAATTGCCAAACACATCAGTCATCAATGTTGGAGCATGTGGGAGAACTTCTTCAAAAGCAGAATAACTACAAAGTGAATCAAGAATCAAAAGGAGCATAAATGACAACAACTAGCATATGGTAGCCACATCCACCATGAGACTTAGAAGTTTTACACAGCTGTAAAATCCTACAAGGAACAAACTCCTCATCTTGCCCCTAATCTATCTGAACATCCTCATTTCAGCTATAATCATCCTAGATATTTATAGAGTTGTGTCATTTTTTTAAATGATGGAATTTTATTAATAATCCAAAAAGCCACACAAATACCTGCAGTTATAAACAAATTACTGTTGCAAGCTTACCTGGAGGAATCAGACCAACAACAATGTAAGGTTTCTCAAATTACTCGAAGCATGAGGAATCAGACCAGTCAGATTGTTTCGTTGCAACGTCAACTCAACCAAATTCTTGAGATTCCATAATTCTGTAGGAATTGTACCTGAAATCTGATTTATTAAAAAAATACAAAATTTTAAGCATGGTCAAATTACCCAAAGCAGGAGGAATTGGACCAGTCAGAGAGAAGTTAAAGATCGTTTTCTTTCTCAAGTAGTGAAGCAACAAGGGAGCTTAATGCCTACAGAATATATGCATTTTCTTCAATACCTCTACCACAAGAACATATGCATTTTCTGACAAACTGCAAAAAAGAAACCATTTGAGGTTATTCATGAAGTAAAAATTGATATAAGATGGACAAATGACAAATGACAAGTGAGAGTAAGACCCAAAACACTGCTTCATAAGGTCCTTTTTTTGTAATAAGCATCCAAAAAAATCCATTAAATAAAATACCCTATAGTTCCTCAGTCTAAGTTGCAAGTGGGACCCCTGTCTAGAAAAAATTATTGTTAAATGTGACAGGTTTCTCTAACCTTTTCTCAACATTTCAAAACAGGAGATGGACAAATGGTTATGAGCTTCTAATTAGCGCAATTTCGAGTCTTTAAGAACATCCAATGAAAATAATGTATCGAATCCACTATGACTTACTTCTTGTACTATGCCTTTGTGTCTTCATCAGATTACCAAGGTTGCTATGAGCATCAACTTGCCAATAAGGGGAAGATCTGTAAATAGTAATTTCAATGCATCTACAACAAAAGAAGGAAACTAAATGATAAAACAAAACAAGGATTCACCAAGCGAGGGTTCAATGTAAGAGCCTGGTGACAACACCGGGCTGCCTCATTAAGTCTTCCTTTCCTCATATATGCACTAGCTAAATTTGACCACGCATCACAGAAATGGCGAAGCTGCAAATCATAAAGAATAAACAATATAAATATGCATATATATATATATATATGTATAACAGAAAGCAGATAAGAAAGGCAGTCTTGTCCTCTAGTCAGTGATAAAGATCAACAAAAAAGGAAAACATCATAAAATGTCTCCTTACAATACTTAACACAGAGAAAATCATAATTAAAATAGTTGAATCAAGATAAGATCCAATAGATAAAAAGGAGGATCATAGATGCATTCTTTTGTTTCTAATTTGTGAAACAACAAACAAAACCACCCAACTCATAAGAGAGGAGAGAAAACTGAGTCTTTTCCTCTAAATATCAACTAGGCCTGGCAATGGGCAGGCCTGGGGTTGGTTCAACGTTGGAATTTGAAATAGACAGGCCAGGCCTATTCAAAATATCAATTTTGCCTAGCTATGGCCCACCCCATTACCAGCCATAATGTCAATGTTCTCTAAGTAGCATGCTAATGTCTGTTTGGATCTGCCTATTTTTGATCTCATACCTTAAAATGATATGAGAAAAGGGATGTACAGCTTGAATAAACAGATAGGTCACAGTGGCCCCCATAGATCTGCCTGTATGTTGTCAGCTGGGGTAGGACACATTCTGCGTCCATTCCCTGAATACTCCCTTATGGAGAAATCTCAACCCTTCCATTTGGCCTGCAAATGGCCTTTTCATGCTGGGCCTGTCAGCTCAAAGTATCATTTCCCCTACAAATGTTTCAGCCATATCCTAATGTCCAGGATCATATATTTCATCTGTACAGTTAGTAATCCGATTCCGGACCCAAGATCCACTGGGCCATTCCTACAATTTGTTGTCATTGGGAAATTCAACGATAAAGAGGCCAAAAGTTGAACGGCTTCAATCCTCCAATGCTGGAGAGTTTTGGGACGTATAATCTAAGACCGGGCCCCTGGAGGTGGAAATGGATTGCATCCAGCCCCTGCCTAGACAGACTTGGTCCAGGCAAGGGCTCTGTGGAGCCCACTGTGATGTATGGGTTTATACCACTCCGTCCATCCGTTTTGCCAGATCATTTTATGGACTATCCTATATTCAAACATTATGTGAATGTTTCCTGATCTGATCCTAATCCAATACACTCGGTGCATCCAAATGGAGCATCATGGAAGTAATGAAATTTGTCTCAAATTCCTTACCAGTGGGTGGTAAAATATTCTTCATAAAGAAGAAAATGGCCTTCTCATGGGTCAGATTCATACTCTTTCGAATCACCTAAACAAATTGCCCCACAGTTAGGTCAGCAGGAACAAGATACCTGCACTTAAAAAATAGCATGTGCAATAAATCAGGCCTCAAGAATGGCTAAAGGAAACATCCAACCAAAAACAAAATGTAGTGTGTTAGATATCTCCCGCTAGTTAGATGAGCAGACGGACGGTGTGGTGTGTGTGAGTGATCCAAGGTTCAATCCAATGCCTTTTTTTTAAAAGAGGAAACAACGATTTATTATAAAGCCTGCAAAGCGAGAAAAGAATACACATAACTAGCACATGGGATGGGCCATATACCATATCCTGTGGCCATCTGGACAATGTAATCCTTAGATTGAAGGATTTTGAAGGGTGAAAATGGGAAGTCAAATTAACTTCAGTTGACTTCTGATAACCATCCACTTTCTTCCCCAAAACTCCAATGAAATGATTTTGGGACATGGCCCATCCAAGGTAGAGACTAGAGAACCTACCCGATGATAGGTTCAGATCAGGTAAACGTTGTAACATGAACAAAAAACAAGTCACATCATGGGAAAGAAGTTGACAAATTCCATTCGCTAATTCTATTATAAGATGATTATAACAGTAAACACTATGCCATGTTTTGTAATATGACAACTTGCACATTTTTTCTCTCAAAATAATGGTCAGTGTAGCTGTTGTAGCTGTCGAAGTTATGTACTACTGTGTTAAAAGAGAGAGACCAACTAGATTGAGAGCATTCATCATTCATGGTTGAGACACATGTTAATGCAAAACTTTAAAAGCATATTAGACAGTAGGAAAGGCCCATGTGTGTTAGCAAAAAACTACTCAGGTTATAACACTGTTACTAGACCATTACAAACATGTAGGTACACAGATATTTTCCCCTAGGATGGGACTCGCATGATGAATAGACCAGGAGACAAAAGGCTGGCTTCTCTAAGCAATAGGTGGTTCTCTATGGCACCTTTCTACTAGCTAGACCCACCAGCCTTTAAAAAAACTCATCATTGATAAACAGAGCATTTCACCTAATACATGCATTGCAGATAGACACGACATTTTTTTAAAAGCAAGCAACAAAAGCAACTAAATCAAAGAAAAGAGTAGGGAACAAAAGTCCCAATCCAAAGGGCTGATTGGCGGATTCCTTTAGAGGCTAGGCCCACTACCAAATCATTAGAACCTTTACTTGCAATATTAAACAAGTGGCAACAGAAACATACAAGTGGCAATAGAAACCTGCATACAAGTGGCAATAGAAACATACCTGTTTCAACAACAAAATAAAATTAAAATTAAAATTAAAAACTTGAATCAAGATGACAAAAAACTTGACATTTAAAAACCTGTCTTTCCAATGGACAAGAAACAAAGCATATCCTGAAAAAATTGAGTTCTGTTGATTTGATTTGTCCTGACCTTCCTTCTGAAATGCAGTGATGCCATTCTCATTACCAGCAAACTGCATATTGATTAGAGATTAGCTAGATTCCTTGCTACTTTCAATTGGTATTGTAATTTCAGCAAGTTTGATTAGAAGCATTCATGAATATAACCTCAACATTCTTTTTAAATGCAGATTGGGGCCTGCATATCAAATGTAGAAGCTTGATATCTATAAAAGATCAGATTAAACAGACAAAAACTAAGATTTCTAATTAACGATTAACCTCCATATAAGTCTGGAGAATTCCCTTCTCCATTTTGAATAGAACACGTAGAATCCTTGCATGATCTGTTCCAAGTACTTTATCAAGATGTTGATTGCAAGTAGTACCGACTACATCAGGTAGTAGTCCAGTCACCTATGTTCCACAACCAAAAAAAAAACGCATCATGAGAAAGGTAAAAACAAATGAGAATAGAAATTAGAAGAGAAATCTCATGTTTCTAGCTTCTCCGGACGGGTGAAACCAAAACCTGGAAATGGGTTGAGCGTTTTCCCTTCCAATGTCCTCAGCTGACAACATTCTCTTACACCCTCCCATTACGGATCAGTAGAAGCATCCCACGGCTGCAGCTTGGCGGCGGGGCCCACTAAGGGAATAGGATAACTAGCATGTGCACTCTGCACAGGCTAGATTCCCCATCATGTATAACAACCACACAAAAATTTTCAACTTCATCAAAAAATCACCACCATCCCCATCCAATCGAATGGGGAAAAATGGCTAAAAGTCAAAAAAATTATATAATATGAAAAGGGAAAAAGAAAAGATATTCTAAAACAGAAAACCCTTGATTTGAAATAAGAAAAATCAGCTAAAACTCCGAATCGAGCTCTCGATGGGCAAATGTTGGCGTTGATTGGTGGAAGTGGCGACGCTGGTGGAGCAGGGACGGTGGCTGCGGACGAAATTTGTGGTCACAGGGGCTGCGGCTGGTGGAGGAGACGAGGTGATGACGAGGATAGGATGAAAGGGGTTTTGAAAACCCTAGCACATGGTGTGATCACATATCAACGACGAGTTTGTAGCGAAAGGGGGTTTTGAAAACCCTAGCGAGAGAGAGAGGTTGGGACACAGGGGGCGCGAGAGAGAGGGATTGGGTTTTGGGAGAGGCGCGGGCGTGAGAGAGTGGGTTTTGGGAGAGGGGCAGGCGCGCGAGAGAGAGATTTGGGTCGCGTGCGGGATTTTTTTTGGGGTTGACGGACGACACTTCTAAGTCCTTAATCTTAGATCTTGTGGGGCCCACCGTGATTAATGTTATTTATCTACTCCGTCCATTCATTTTAAAAGACCATTTTAAGGGTTGATCCAAAAAATGGGTTAGATCGAAGCCGTAACCGGACCACATAAAATATTAACGATAGAAATTTATTTTTTATTATTTCTTATGGTGTGGTCCACTTAGACTTTTAATCTACCTACTTTTTGGGCTCATCCACTGACATTATATATCAGAATTTAGGGGCGGCTTAGATAAAATACATATATTCCAATGGGCCGCATGGAGCCTCTTAAGCACCATTAATCTCTAATAAGATGATGGTGGAATGTATGTTTTAGCTACGGATTAAGTAGATTTTAGCTACGGATTAAAACCGTAGCAAATTAGCTACGGTTTATATCCGTAGCTAAAAACTTGTCCACCATCGCATTCCTTGTAACTGGCAAAACAACTCCGATGAGGAGTAATGTGATATGATGCTCCTATGTCAAGGATCCATTCATCTTTCTAATTATCGTGCAAGTGATCAATCATGGACACGAACAGAACATCACCACCACTTGTCTCTTCATCAAATGTGACAACATTGGCCTCCTCAGAAGAAGCCTCTGAGTTTTCTTTCTTCGCGTTAAGATTGATACAATTCTTTTTCATGTGTTCAATCATCCCACAGTTCTAGCAATTTAATTTTCCTTTACCCTTGCCCTTGGATTTAGATTTAGGTCTTGAAAATCCTGTACCTTGCTCATTATTTCTTCCCCTCGTAAGCAATGCATCAGAAGATGTCCCCATGCCGCTGTTTAGCTTTCTCATGGCCTTCCCTTAAAGGGCTGAGATAACTGTGTCGACACTCAGGGTTTTATTTATAGTGTATATTGTGTCCTTGAATGACTCATATGATGCCAGAAGAGAGTTCAACAACATACATGCTTGTTCCTCATCTTTAATCATTTCCTCCTTATCCAGCAGTTTACAAACCAATTTATTAAAGTTACTGATATGGGCCTCTAGATCTCCACCCTCTGTCATCTTGAAGTTATACAACTATAGCTTCAAGTGTAGGCGATTTTCAGAAGAATTTTTTGTATAGATATCCTCTAAATTCGCCCATAAACTAGCCGCATTTTTCTCCCTCAAAACATTATAGAGAACCTCATTCGTGAGACATAAACGGATGGAGGCTAAAGCATTACTATCAAGAGTATCTCATTCTTCATCTTTTCATAGTTGATTTTTTCTCCTCAAGAGCTTTAGCTTCGCCTTTCTTGGTTAATAGACTAATCATCTTAATTTTCCATAACTCAAAATTATTTTTTCTTGAGTACTTCTCAATATCAAACTTGGCATTTCCCATTGATGTTAATCCTGCAGATCTAGATTTGTGCCCCAACGATAGCTTTAATACCACTTGTCGGGTTTTGGACTGCGGAATCACACAGAGATGGATCTAGGATAACAATCTAAGAGCACCAAGCAAACATAAGAGAACACTGATTTAATGTAGAAAACCCTTTCGGGAAAAAACCACGGCACAAAGCGACGGATCTTCACTATGAAACCAGAAATTACAAAGAGGAAGGACTTACCAGACTTGAGCAATCCTCAAATCTCTCCCTTGCTTTACCCTTTAAAAATATTAGAACCCTTTTAAAAAGCCTTAGAATCCCTTAGAATAATACCTCCTAATCTCGTTTACACCCATATATATAGTTTTAGGAAGAATCCCAAACAAAATCGGAAACAAATCCCGTGCTCTCGCAGCTGCACGAAAAATTTGCGTAAAATCTGATTAGATTTAAAACATCAAATACAACAAACGTTTACTCCATTTCTTGAACTAAGGGCCTGTAATCAAGGGAATTGAGTTATGCAAGTTGTGTGAAATGCTTTGTTTAGAATGTGTGGTGGATTACATGTATTGCTTGGTTGTTGGTTGGGCCACTCTAGCATGGCTGATGTCCAATCATGATTATGTAGTTGTCTGTAGCATGTATAGACTATACCACACATGCAAATGGTCATAAGGTGCCCAAATGATTGGAGTTATGTTACTTGTAACTTACTTACCAGTGGCCAGTGGCATTGAGTTGGCAGAGGTGGTTGTGATTTCTAAGGAAATATCGATATGGTAATTTTAGTTTAATGGTCAAGAATTATAAGGTACTCATATAGTTCAATCATTAAATAAATTGAAAAAGGCAAGCTAAACAGTCCTCCGGGGGGGGGGGGGGGGGATGAATAGGACTATGCTAAAAAAAAAATTAAAGAACTGAAATAATAAATAAATCAGAAATCTCAATAGCACTAGTATTGAAAATTTGATTCAAACTTAATTCGTAGGACAACCTTCACCAGAAACAAAGTTTTAGGTATGACAACCTTATTTCACGAATGTCTGTAAGGATCAAGATGTCAAACCAAGCAAGAGATAATAAAGCTATCTATTAAAAACATTCACCACTTTTGCATAAATAAAATTACAATCATTCACCACAAATGCAAAAGTAAACATTCATCACTAACATCAAGAGTTATAGTATTTCGGTGTGTACACCAACTGTTCTCAAACAGCCACACCTACTCCACTCTCAATAATCACAACCCATGTGATATTGACTTTCACTATAAACAAGGTTTTCACAGGGTCACCTTAAAACCTAATACAGTTGTGATTTTAAAGAGCTATCACAAACAAAAACCCCACACTGAGATTTTCTTGCTATCTCAGAGAAACCAACAATTGAGATTTTCTTGCTATCTCAAAGTAACCAAAATACAAAAGATAGGAATATAGTTATCGTTACCTTGAAGACACATCTCTTGATGTATCCTGTAGAACCGCTTCTCTTGAAGTAGATTGTTCAATGTTCAATCATTTGAATGAGGGTTCTAAGTTCTAAATAGATTTTAAATCGATTCAAACCAAAAGCTACTTGTTTGAATTCCTCAAGATCTCAAAGAAGAATATCTACTCTCTTTACAAAATGAGATTCATAAAAAGGAGATTAAGGAATTAAAACAAAAACTATTAAAGAAATATAAAAAATACCATGCAATAACTTGACAATAATGGGGACTTCTCTCTCTCTCTTGATGAATGCTTTTCTTAGCTTGATTTGATAATTTCAGATTGAGAGAAGACCTCTATTTATAGGCTAAAAAGTTGTTGTTTTGACTTGTCGAAGGTTCAACAAATTTTTAAAATTTGAGTGTGATCGGATAAAATCGAACTTCGACTGGTCGAAGGCCCTACTCGACTAGTCGAGGGCCCTATTCGACTGGTCGAGCATAGGCTTCGATTGGTCGAGGATGCTATATATTTAGTTGCTGGACTTCGAGTCGAGCAACCCTCGACTGGTCGAAGGCCCCTCTACGACTGGTCGAACAGACTGCTCGACTGGTCAAGGAAGTAACGGAAAAATCTATTTTCTGAATTCAAACTTGGACTGGTCGAAGATTTCTTAGACTGGTCAAGCCACAGCTTAGACTAGTCGAACCTAAGCCTAGACTAGTCGAAGTTTAGCGTATATTAAGTACAAAGACCCATATATGATTATGTTATGAAAGGACCTAAGCCTAAGGTCTTTCTAAGGTCTATTATACCTGAAAAGACTGAACATTGAAGTAGCTTGAACTTCTCGAAACTTGTTCTTCTACTTGAATCTTTAATAGAGCTTGAGGATGAAACTTGATCTTCTACTAGAAGTGTAGTAGAACTTGAACTCAATCAGCTTAAACTTTAGTAGATTCTGAACTTTCCATCTTGAACTACTTCTTGACTTGAATTTCAGTAAAGTATTGAACTAAGCAGATTTTGAACTTTCATGACTTGAAATTACGACTTAAACTTTCCATCTTGATCCACGTTAGGTAAACCACTTCATAAGCTGTTTTGTCTCAACGAAATTTGACAAACAAAGGTGTGCTTTATACACTATAGCACTTACATAAATGAATATAGTTTTATGGAAACTCTAGTTAACTATAAATGAGTGTGTTTTATTCATCATTTGAAGTAACGGTTTGCATAACTCTTAATATGGCCAAACTTATTGGCATTGGTCATGTAGGCCTAATCTTATTGATCATAACCTAATTGCATTAATTGGACAATATTTATGGGTGTCCTGTTTGTTTGGTTTATAAGGGTCCATGAATTGCTAGTAGCTAAACAGTCTAAAAATAGTGACTCATATGATTCAATTCACCCGTCTATTTGTCTATAGGCATCGAGAATATTTATTAGGGGCAATTGGATAGGGCGGGGTTTTAGTTTTAGGATTTAGTGGATACTCTTGGTTGCATGTTCCATTAAAGCGGTCATGATTGAAGTTACTCAGTGGGTCTCAGATTCAATGGCATGGTGCAAGTCTTGTGCATTAAGGATCAACAGGGTGGCGTTTGTCTCCAAACAAATTGTGTGTACCCAAATGAGTTCATTGTCTAGTTAGAGCTAAATGGGAAGGGATATACGGTATTAATGGTATAGAATCAGATGGTCCATCTTGCTATAAATGTGTTGGATTGTTTGGACATATGTTGCTAATATTCAACCAGCTTCATGTTGTGAAGACCACTCACGTGTTGCGATCTCGACCTAAAGGAAGATATTATAATGATTCATTGCATTTCATGATAGAATCCGATGATTAGGCCCATAATCATGGTTTTTTTAGTTGGCTGCCCCATTGATTAGATAAATTTTATTACAATAAGTGTCTTTTATTTGATGCTTAAAGTTTTCAATGAACTATTTCACCTTATGTGAGCTTTTACACCTTTTATGTATTAGAATAATAAATATTTAATCAATTTTCTCCCAAATTAAAGACCTTATCCTTTGATAGAGCTTACCCCATCTAATGGACAAGATTTTGATCCCAACACCGCGAGGAGATGTCTCATCCGCAAGTAAAAACCATAAATCACGGCACATAGTACTATCTAGCCATTCGTAGAGGAGCTCACATGATGAATGTACCTGACCCATAAATCCCTCCGTCAATTTATCAGGTGGGCCCTAGGTGTGAGAGGAAACGGAAAGAAAACTACCAACCGTTTACTTTAAAGATATTTGTGTTGCATCTAAGATGAGTGCGTTGACCTTCTTTTCAGGATGCATGCAATGATGAAACCATCCAAATGAGCGTACCTGGTTGAACACCTGCTACTTGGTGCATGTCTGTATTTGCCTCTTGAAGATGGGATTTGAAATAGGGACGCCAGTTGTGTATGCGATGGCCCCGCCATGACGTGTATATGTTTTACCCACGCTGTCCATCCGTTTTTTCAGCTCAGTACGGATGAACGTCTGCGGCTGAAAATTTCTTAGGCAACACAGAAGTTCCGGATTAAGTTGATATCTGTGTATTCCCCTCGTCCAAGTCAGTGTGACCTTATGAACAGGTGCTTCAATTCTGGGCTAATGCTAAAATGAGCTGAAAAAATCAATGGACGGTATGGATAAGGACACGCACATCATGGTAGGGCCCACGGAGTTTACTCGCTTGATTAGTTACCCACTATATAAAGCCGCATCCTGGAAAATGGAAATAGAATCACTCCAGCGTGGAGGAGCTCACCATGCTACATGGTGGTGAGCAAACTCTTTAAACCACCATAATGTATTTGTCACTATCCATACCGTCCATCTGTTTTTTTAAGCTCATCTTAGATCGTGAATCCAAAATTTAAGCATATCCAAGGCTCAGGTGGACCACACCATAGAAAAAGTAGAAATTGAACGCTTACCGTTAAAAACTTCTTAAAGGCCACGGAAATTTTGGATCAAGCAGATATTTGGGACATGTGTGACCTCATGAACAGGTTGGATGTTAAATAAAAATCACTTAGGATTTAGGAAGGTTTCAACCATGGATGTCATTACCCCCATTGTTTTCTATTGTGTGGTCCAACCGAGCTTTGGATGTACTTCACTTTTGGACTCACGCCCTAATATGAGCTGGAAAAATGGATGGACGGCATGGATAATGATACATATATCAAGGTGGGCCCATAGAGTTTACTCACTACGCTGTACCGTGGTGAGCTCCTCACTACACAATCCGCGTCCATCAAAACCAGACCGACCAGCTTTCACGCACGAAAAGTGTTCCTAGGTCCGCAATGATTTGGTCCACCTTATTTCGGTCGCTGTCGTGATTCCGTAAGCGGCTCTCATGCGAGGGTGCAGCCTACGTGTCGCGGATCCGTTTGTAAGTTATACTCTTCAGAGATCCGGGCCATTCATCAGGTAATGGACCAGAAATAATGTTGGTCCACCGATCAGGAAGATCAGATTTGTCTGAGAAAAGTGGGCAGTTTGAAAAATAAAAGTCCAATGGTCCAAATTAAATCCACATGTGTGGCTTACTGAAAGAGTGCATAATTATTAATTTTTGGTATTATTTCATTTTCCCAGTTATCCTTGCACGATGGATGGCTCGTATTTCTGACACGTGTTCATTATCATGTGCACGAGTTGCTTGAGTCCTTGCCTACCTAAGTTCTTGTGGCCGGAAGCAACTAGGAGTCGGGATCCTCTGTTGTTATCTGGTCAACAGGGATTTCCTGATACGCTAATGCTCATTGGTCCACGTCACCACTCACATAAAAAGGCAACAAAACAAAATAAAGCTTCGGACGCCAAACCATTAGGGTAACAGGAAATCCCTAATGACCAGATTACCGAGGACCCGGACTCGAGAAGAGAAATCCACACCGTAACACTGTTATTCGATTCATGTCCGGACAGTTCAAAAATAGGCACATCTACACTCAAGTGGTCTACGAGACAGGAAACAGTAGAGATTCTTTTTTATTTTTTTCGTTAGCTCGTTAGTACACCGTATCCCACGCTTGTTGACACTTCACTGTTGGCCACCCACACCAGTAGAGATTAAACACCCTGGATTGAAACATTCGTGGGGTCGTGGAAGTCTTGATTAAGGCTAATATTTTTTGTATTTTCAGTTATTAGGAATTAATGTAGAGGAAAAGTCACGGATAATTTCAAGCTAAGATGGATGAGAAAAGGCTGGAATGGAGACGGAGATGATTCACACTGCAAAATTTAAAACAGGCATATTTTGCAAATTGGAATGAGTTATTAAACGTAAAATATATGATTTTGCGATAGGATAAGCTACTTTAGCCACTCAACCCTCCTATGCTTAGTTGCATAAATCGAATTTGTGAAATACTATTTAATTCCGTTTTTATTATAAATAGTAAGTTTTAGTTTGATTATAACCCTTCATCCGTTAGGCTTTAGAAGTTGTGCCCAAAATGAAAAGTGCTTAGAATAATTAGGATAACAGTGTGGTGAAGCCAAATGGAACACTACTATTTTTTTCTGAAAACCTTACGCACTAGTAGACATCATGACTGTCTGTTTATAATAAGTTGTGATTTCTAAGAGTTGTAGTTGCAATTTGATTCCAAAATTTCTTACATGGCTTATTATCACTATTTAAAGGGTTATAAACTTGTTTATTTTAATCATCTATCAATTTCGAATTTTATATAATTTATTTTATATTTTTCTTGTTCTTTTCTTCGTGGATTCTAGAAATATTCATGAGCAGTCCTTGGAAGTTCCGTGGATTCGGAACAATTATCCCCTTGAGAAAAATGGTGCTCGACCTCATGTCCTTCCTTACGCCAGGAATGACGCCAGGAATGATTTTATAAATGGTTTGAATGGCATGTAAATACCATGGTGGAATAAAAAAGATTTTAACTGGAGTTATACATGAATCGAATAACTTGCTCGCTCAGTTTTCGAAAGCTTAAAGGTGCTCAATTCGAAACTGAGCTTGGCCAAGGCAAGTTAATTTTGGAGAGCTTAAATGAAATTTGAATTGAGTCTGAGCTGGAATAAGCTCAATTTAACGCAGCTCAGTCCTTGGCTTGAACTCAATCTGTTTGTCCATAACCTTAATTTCAAAAAACAACACTCGTATAAACTCATATATAACTCTAGTTTCAACTGTAGGCATTTTCCTCACCACAGGTTCCTTTCACGTGACCTGCTCGAGTTAAAAACTGATGTACAGGGGAAAACGGATTGGCTACTCCCCTTGCAGCCAGCCAATGGCCGGTGGTCAGTGCTCTATGAGCCCCACCATGATGTATGCGTTTCATTCCATTCTGTTCATCCATTTTTACGTATCAGTTTAGGCCTGATCCCAAAAATGAGAGGGACATAAATATCAGGCGGACCACACTACAGGAAAATAATATTGATTGAATATCCACCATTAAAATCCTCCTAAGGCCCATTGTATTGTTTATTTGACATCCAATCTGTTGATTAGGTAATAAAGACCTAGATAAAGGTAAGAAAACAGAGATAAAGCTTGATCCAAAACTTTTATGGCCCCAAAATTTTTTTTTATAGTCAACGTTCCTTTAACGCTATTTTATATAATGCGGTCCACTTGAGGCTGGGATATACCTCATTTTTTATCTCATATACTAAAATTATATAAAAAATAGATGGATCGGCGGCATGGATGAAACACAAAGATCATGGTGGGGACCACAGAGAACCGACCATCAGCCATTGGCTGGTGGCAGGAGTAGCCAATCCGTTTCCAGGTGCCCTTCCTTCCTTTGAAAGGACGCGGATTTCCTGCGAAAGCATTTCGCAGGAAGTTCCTGCGCAAGAATGCTGTGTGGGGCCCACCATCATGTTTTTGGGAAATGTACTCCGTTCATCCGTTTGGTAAGCTCATTTTAGGAAAATTGACCAAAAACGAAGTGGATCCAAAACTAAAGTGGGCCACACGAGAGGAAACAGTAGGGATTCAGTTAGAACTCTTGAAGCATTCTTATGACCATAAAAGCTTTGTTTCAGGCTAATTTTTTTTGTATTTTCACTTCATCCTTGTGTTAATAACCTTATAAACGGTTTGGATGGCATATAAACATCAAGGTGGAGCCCAGGAAGCTTTCAACGGTAAGTATTTCTTTCCCTCTCGTGTGGCCCACTTTAGTTTTGGATCCACTTCGTTTTTGGTCAATTTTCCTAAAATGAGCTCACCAAACGGATGAACGGAGTACATTTCCTAAAAACATGATGGTGGGCCCCACACAGCATTCTTGCGCAGGAACTTCCTGCGAAAGGCTTTCGCAGGAAATCCGCGTCCTGAAAGAAACGGGTTGCGGGGCCACACTCGACCGACATCCTATGGTGGGTTGACGTCACCAAGTACTCTGGTGTCATATCCACACTGTTCATCCATTTTCCGTGATCCTTTTAGATTTTCAGATAAGAGGCAGATCCAAACTTCAAGTGGACCACCCCACAGAAAGCATGGGAGATTAAACGCCTACCCTTGAAAACATCGAGGGCCCACGGAAGTTTTGGATCAAGCTGTTATTTGTGATTTCCCTGAATCAAAGACTGTCTGACCTATGGACAGGTTGATGGAAAATAAAAATCATGATGGCCCTAGGAAGGTTTCAACGGTAGACATCATTGTCCCATCACTGCTTTCTGTTGTGGTCCGCTTAAGGATTGAATCTGCCTCATTTTTCGGATCATACTTTAAAATAATCACGAAAAAAGGATGGACCGTGTGGATATAATACATACATCAATGTGGGGCCCACAGAACTTGGTGAGGTAAAGGGAACCACTGACGTCGGTTATGACAATTCAGCATGCATGGCGACACATGCAGGCGAAACGCGACACAGGATAGAGCTTGTGTCATCACCACACAATTCATTGGGTTATGCGTATAGAACAGATTTAACAAAATTCATTGGGTGACAAGCGTAGCACTGATTCAGCAAAATGGACGGTTCAGATCATTTTGGAACAATCAGCATGTGGGCCCTAGAAGAGCGGCAAAAGAAACGAACTCCATCCTCTCTCTTTTCCTCGGCTCCCCTCAATTCCCGCCCTTGTTTAGCGGCCAGTGTCTTGCATCCGCAACAAAGCTCTTCCTAATCCATATATCTCTTTCCTTTGGATGTGAGAGAGAGAGAGAGAGAGAGAGAGAGAGAGAGAGAGAGAGAACGAGAGAGAGAGAGATGCTGCAGGGTTGTTTACTCAGCCGAGGATTTTCCTCGCAATGGTATTTACTTGCAATTCAAACAGAGCTAGAGAGACTCATTTTTCTTTTGTTTTTCTTTCTTTCTTTCTTCATGGGGATCTTGAATAGTGTTGCTTGCTTATCTGTTTTGTTCTTGGAAGCAAATCGTGTTTAAAACGGGTCAGATACCAGATCGATCTAGCGAAGAGGAAGAAGAGCTCCATCGTCAGATTCTTGAAGAAAGACATTGCACAGCTCCTCGATAACGGCCTCGAAGACAATGCCTACCGCAGGGTATTATCCTTCTCTTCCCTTTCACCGATTCTTTCCGTTTCATCAATTTCGTCTTTCCTCTACGAAATTCATGTCGATGCTTATGATTGCATTTGTTCCAAATCGAGTTCGCTCTGTCCCAAGCCTCACCCAAAGCTTGAATTTTAGGCCTAATTGCTATTTCAGCTCGACCCGGGCTAGCTTGTGTTTGCCCATGATGTGCCCATTTGTTCCCAAATGCTGGATTGTGGATTTATGTGGTCTTGGCGTGAGACTCACCTCGGGACTAAAACCGGTATGACTCACACCGACTCGGTCTGAGGCGAGGTGACTCGTTTCGTTTCAAGTTAAATTGCATCCACGATCGTATGCAGGACCCGTCAGTATTTATAAAAACCAGATGAAAGAGTTTTTATTTTTATTTATTTGTTTATTGAAAAATCCATCGGAACTCCTTATTTATGACTCCACACTTAATACTCCAAGTCCAATTAATACGGTGTAATAAAGAGAGCCACCCCTAACATGTTTTCAATGTGACGATAGCTTTAGTAGGGTCCACCGGTATGCTTGATCAGAGTACCCATCTTTAGGTAGATCCAAGCCATTGATCAAATAGGCCCACCTTAAGAAGTCTTGCACTCTCCCACTTGGGCTATATTGATCAATGTATAAGATTCATTTTGAAAAATATTTTGCAAAATATATTTTTATCATTTTAAAAGAAAAACATTTGAATGGTTAACCAATTTATCTGTTAGATAATATGAGCAACGCTTCTACGATTTGGTCCATGAGGACTACCAGCATTAGATCGTGATAGCCATTAAACAATTTAATGTTTGCAAAGTGGGACGAATCATGGTTACAAATACTACCATCCTTAACAGCATAGATCAAGGACACGGAAGTGTGATACAAAGGTTGTATATGTAGCGTAATTAAACGTGTCTATCTTTAAGAGGTCTTGGAGCTTTATATGTCTCAAATGAGACAAGGCTTAAATTCTATTTACTCACACCAAAATTGTGCATACTTAATGAGAAGCTAAAACAAACTTAGTAAATAAAATCATCAAAGTATAAATGAGATCTCTATAAATGTTAGTGCATTATGGATCAAACTAAACTCCCACTAACTAAATATATTTATGGGATCAATAATTCTCATAGAAGTCACATGCTCTTAAAAAAGCATGATATAGAGCCCCTTAGTGAATAAATCTGCTATCATATGCTTAGTGCCGATGAGTTCCATAGACAATTCACGATTCTAAATTCTTTCATTCATAATTAGATACTTAATATCGACGTGCTTCAACCTTGATGAATGCTTGTTGTTTCTTGAGAAGTTTACCGCAATTGAGTTCTCACAAAAGATTCTCGATAGTTTTATGATGTACTCCAATACTCGTAAACTAAAGAAGAATCTCTATCACAATATTACGTAATTTCTAGCTTCATGACATGCAAAGTACTCGGCTTCCATGGTGGATGGGGTCGTTGTTTGTTTTATGCTCTTCAAAGACACAACCTCACCAACTATTATAAAAACATAACCAGAAGTGGATTTCGTAGTGTTGAGGCAACAAGTAAAATCTATGTCAGAGTATCTAACCAACTGCAAATGGTCAGACCTTCTATGTGTGAGTGCGAAATCTTTTGTTCACCGCAGGTAGCGTAACACCTTTTTTGCGGCTATTCAATGTTGCATCCTTGGGTTGGAAAGATACCTGCCAAACATTCCAACTGCAAAATGGATATTTGGTAGCATACATGATGCTCCCTACTAATGACGCATATGAAAAATATTGCATACAATTATTTTCTAGATTATTCTTTGGACACTGGAATTGACCAATTTATCGCCATATACAATAGCGATTGGCCAGGAGCACAATTTTACATGCGGTACCTTTTATGTACCTTATTGATATAGGCGTTTTGTGACAAACTAAGCAGTATATGTGATATGTCACGTCATATCTTAATGTCGATGATAAAAGACCAAGATCCTTCATCTAAAATATTTGAGACGATTTTTTAAGTATTCATAACATCCCAATGTCACTGCTAGCCAACAAAATATCGTCAACATATAAAACCAATATAATGAACTTTTTTGAAAAAAAGAAGTTGATTGTATTTATGTATGAGGAAAATTACAATGTTTTCGAGACACCCCCGGGGCTAAAAAATGCACCCGAGGCTACCTATCATAAGGACCTATACAATGACTGATTCTCTAATGGAACCAAGCCCCACACTATCAAGAAAGATCCTCCCTCTGATCAGAGGAGGAAAGTTGAGCCTCCTCGCTATACCAGAGGCTGCGGAACTCACTACCTTGGCGCGCCAGTCCATCAGCCAGCCCATTAGCTTCCCTCTTGATGAGCACAAAACGGAACATGCCTAGACGATTGAGGTCAGTGATCTTAGAGATCCAGTGCTTCCATTTCTAGCCTGCTTTGGAGGTCATGTGATTCAATACATTCACCACTAAACTGGAATCCGATTCAACAACCACCTTCCCCAGACCCTTCATAGTGCAAGCTAGGAGGCCATCATGAATGGCTCTAAGCTCGGCATAGTTGTTGGATCCCCGCCCATAGACAATGGAGAAAGCAAACAACATCTTGCCATCAGCTCCCCTGCAGATCCCGCCCCTCCCGATGGACCCGAGTTCTCCCTAGCCGACCCATGTACATTCAATTTCTTCCAATATTCATGGCCTAGACCAATACACCACATCTCTTCTCATAGATGGGTGGGGCGGTTGGGCGATGCCCAGAATAGACATGTGGAGATGGCCCACCCAAGCTGAGGAGGGCAGAATATCGTCCTCTTTACTTACCCACCTCAGTCACCATTTTGTTCGAGCAATGACCGCCGTTGGAGACACACAGATACCTTCAAACTTGGCAGAGTTTCTAGCTTTCCAAATTTTCCAGATCAAAAAACAAGGGACCAACCCACTCAGCTGGAACAAGGACTATCTTGGCATCATAGAGCCCCACCACTAGCCCAACCTATCTTGGATAGAAGGGGAGTCCACTAGGAAAATCCTAAAAACATCACCAAAGAAACGGCAAATGTCTTTGGGCAAGGACCCACTGACGAAAAGGTGGCCCAGCGATTCCACGCTGGGGCGACAGTTAACTCCTTAGGGACAACAGCTACAAATGGATATCAGCGAGATACCTTTCCCCTGAATCCTCTCATCACTAGCCCAACCAATATAATGAACTTGCTCCCATTGATTTTAATATAGATACACTCATCCACAGTATTTTCTACATAGCCATATGAGGAAACCACTTCAAGAAATTTCAAGGACCACTATCGTGATGCCTATTTCAACCTGCAGATGAATTTCTTAAGTTTGCAAACCATATGTTTTGAGTCATCGACTGTAAAACCTTTTGATTGTATCATGTATACATTCTCCTCTAGATCTCCATTGAGAAACACAGTTTTGGCATCCATTTGATGCAATTCTAAATCATTGGCATCAATTTGGTGCAATTCTAAATCAATATGAGCCACAAGAGCCATTATGATTTGAAGGAATCCTTTGATACTGGTGAGAAAGTCTTCTTAAAGTCAATGTCTTCACGTTGATTAAAACCCTTGGCAACAAGTCTGGATTTATATCTTTTGATATTATATTTGGAATCTTGCTTGGTCTTAAACACTCATTTACAAACAATTAACTTAATTCCTTCAGGTAATTCTATAAGATCCCAGATTTTATTGTCCTTCATAGATTTTAATTCATCTCTCATGGCATCAAACCATCGAGAAGAATTAATACTTTGTTTGGCTTGTGTAAAGGACTCAGGATCCTTTTCCCCCCATGTCAAACTCGTGCTCCTGCAAGTAAACGATGTAATCGTCAAGAATCACGTGCATCTTTTCTCTTTGAGATATTCTTAATGGCTTATTTTCTTGAATTGGGTTTTGATTTACTTCTTCAATGAGTTGTATAAGAAGTTCATCATGTCGATTTATAGTGATTGGTGGCTCAACTACAGAATGTATACCCATGTTAATAGGAATGACTGCACTGGGGATCATAGTCCGCTCTTCCTTGAATATAATATTTTTAATGTTCGAGCTCCCACTATTATCAATATCTTCAATGAACCTGACATTCCCAATTTCTATAATCCTGGTGTAATGGGAAGGATAGTAGAATCTATAACCTTTTGACATTTATTGGTATCCAATGAAGAAACAACTTTTTGTTAGAGGGTTGAGTTTTCTTTCATGTGGGTTATAGGGCTTAGCCTCTACAAGACGACCCCATACATGGAAGTATCAAAGACTTGGTTTTCTCTTATTCCACAACTCAGAAAGGGTTTTCAATACAACTTTACTAAGAACCTGATTAAGGATTTGAACAAGGGTTTTGATCGCATCGTCCCATAGAGATTCTGATAATGTCAATTTACTAATCATGTTGTACATTATGTCCAGTAGGGTGCGATTGCGCTTTTCAGCAATACCATTTTTCTCGAGTACCAAACATGATGTATTGGGCAACAATGTCAAAATCTTATAGGTACTTAGCAAATGGTCCTACATTTAGACTTGCTCCGTCATATCTGCCGTAATACTCACCACTATGATAAGATCTTATCACTACTTTAATATTTCTATTAAGTTGATTTTGAACTTCAGTATTATGGATTTTAAAAATATCCATGGCATTTGATATTTCATTTATAAGATAAAAATACCCAAATCAAGAGTAGTAATCTATGAAGGTGATAATATATCTCTATCTATTCCAAGATGTAATAGGGAATGGTCCATAAATATCTATATGTATCACCTGTAAGAGTCCCACACTCCTAGTTACATCTTTCTTCCTTATTCTAGTCTGTTTACCCTTTATACAATCTGTAAAGACTTTAAAGTTGGAGAAGCCTAAAGAATAAAGAATTCCTTCCGGCACTAGCTTTTCCAATCTTTTACGATAGATATGACCTAATCACCTGTGCCACACATTGGATGAATTTTCACAATCTTAATTCCTTCCTTATTTCCATGCAAAGAATCCACATTATAAACGTGAGAGGTATTCAAGTACAATTGTTATAAGTAATTAATCATAGTATTGCTACTGCCAGTAACATTTGAATCATGGTAAATACTAAAATTTTTATTCCCAAATTTAAATGAACAACTAGATTTGTCTAAATGAGAAAAGAAAACTAAATTGCAACTTATGGAAGGGACACAAAATGTATCTACTAGATTCAATATTTGACCTAACTCTAACTAAAGCTTACATACTCAAATTGCCTATACGTCCATTTTAATGACATTGCCCAATTTCCTTTAACATCAGTTGGTGGTTGGCTCTGCAGCATATCCTGCATAAAATTACAAATGTGAATATTTGTACCAGAATCTATTCATGAAGAATCTATTACCACGTCAGCCAAATTATATTCAAAACAAACCAAGACATTATCCATACCCTTCTTTACAAGTCACTGCTTGAACTTAATGCAGTTTTTCTTCTAATGGCACGACTTCTTATAAAAAGAAGCAACTATTATTCTATTTTTGCTTTTTACTCGACTGATCTTCTGGTAGATGTTGATTGCCTATTTGCCTATTGTAAAACCTGAAGGCTGCTAATCATAACTTTTTTTTTCTTTTTCCCAATATGTCCTTATCTCGAGGTTACAAGATGGAAAAATATGTGCCTTGCCTTGCTTACTGAGCCTTTACTCCTCTTAAATGCACCGAAAAATTAGTTTGTTCAATGTCCATTTGTCTTTTTAGGTATTATAGTTAACTTGAAACATATTGAATTGAGGGGGTAAGGAGTTCAAGACGAAGTATATTAAGAGTTCATCCTCTATTTTAAGACTGAATGAGTGAATCTTACATACCACCTCAGTCAGGTCTAGAATGTACTCACAGATGTTTCCATGGTTGTTATAATATGCACGAGTTAATCTACTTAAAAGGGAACTCATTTCAACTTTATCTGATTTCAAGAATTGGATTCGTATTTCGTTCATGAAAACCTTAGCCTTCTCAGAGTCAGGCATGACACAAATCGAGTGCTTCATGATTTTGAGACACATCTTGTTGGATTTGACCCATGCCATGTAGTGTGTAATTTCTGACTCAGTACTCATGTCAGATGATTTAGGAGGCTCCTCCTCTTTCAAGGCAAGGTTCATATCCATACACCCTAGGATTATCTCTACGTACTCTTTCCACTTGGGATAATTGGACCCAGTTGAAAGGGGTACAAAATTGTATTGAATTAGAACATTAGCTTATTAAAAATACACTCACATTAA
Source organism: Magnolia sinica (assembly GCF_029962835.1). Taxonomy (NCBI): domain Eukaryota; kingdom Viridiplantae; phylum Streptophyta; class Magnoliopsida; order Magnoliales; family Magnoliaceae; genus Magnolia; species Magnolia sinica. The sequence goes on from NC_080590.1 coordinate 44,927,891, forward strand.
TAGGGTGTTTAATTATTCACAAATCTAAACTAAGTATTAGGCACAATTTCTTAATTAACATTTAATTGATTGGGGCCTTTAATTGAATTGTCCAAGATGATGATGGGCCTAGCCATACAATCTTGGCGAGAGTTTTACCCATCATCACGACTCCTCCTATGGGATGAAGTCATGAGATGCTAGTACTCTCCTAAACATGAAGCTAATTGATGTTAGTCATGTAAATCTGAGATACTCAACACTTATGACTTAATGGGTCTATCAACCTTATACTACCTCATTATTTACTCAACACCACTTGTGTCCTACTGTAAGTTGATTGTTTGTGTTTTTGTCACCTCTCGCATTGAACACAAATGCAACTCTATGTAATCCTAATATTGAATCCCAAAATCATTAGTCAACATTTATAAAATTTTTACTGATTGAGGTCATTGTGGTGGCTAACAAAATCAGTCCAAATACCCTAAAATTAGACTCAAAATAGCTTATATAACCCTACCTTCAACTGATCATATTAAAGTAATATGATTGGCCTAAAAAGCGATTGATGTTGACCATCTAAAGACTAGGAGAAATATTTTCTAAATTGATGGTTGGATCAACAATTTAAAGGTTAATAACTAAAATCAAGCATGTAGGATGGGTAGCGGCTCTTTTTCGGACCAAATTAGAGCTCAATAACATGTACACCAAATTGCTAGCGATGTTCATCAAGTGAAACCCATCAACCATCATATTTATTATTTGACCTAAAAAAGCAGCCAATGCTGGCCATCTAAAGGTTGGGAGAAATCCTTCCTAAATTGAAGGTTGGATCAACGATTTAAAGGTTAACAACTAAAATCAGTCATGTAGAATAGGTAATGGCCCTATTTCAGACCAAATCAGAACTCAATAACAAGTATGCCAAATTACTAAGGTCATCCATCAAGTGAAAGCCACCAACCATCTTATTTATTAAGTTTGATTACTTATACAAAATGATAAACCAAGTATAGTTCATTTTCATTGTAAAGAATAATATATAATAACTAGATTGATCAAAACTTCAAAATTAGGCCATCCATAGGTCAATCTGAGTTGTTGGATGTGTTCAGAAATGTTGAATGGGCTAAGATTTTTTTTTTTAGCTTAATCTGATTCAAAACGAATCAGATCTATCCATAAACCTTTTAAATGGTCACGATCAGTTCAGCTAGATATGGATAGATTTTGGATAATCTGGAAGGTCCATGTTGAAGATCATATCATTTTAGTTATTCAGACCAAATTTCACTCAAATCTTACCATTGAAACATTAGATGTGGCCCACTAATGGGTGATGAATCTTGTTCGTCCAATTTCTTCATCATCTGAAATCCGATTAGGCTGAGTAACCACTCTATTTGAAGCTCTTGACAAGGAGAACAAGATTACTGGATCAAATATTCCGAAGGGGGCAAAATTTTGAGGAAAAAAATAAAATCAGTTGCAACCCGTTGACCGTACTAAGACCCATTAAATGTATGGTTTTAAGGCAAGGCCTATCAAATGTATGGTTTTAAGGGAAGACCTATTAAATGTATGGTTTTAAGGCCCACATGCTAGATTGGTCAGATGCCTTAATATGCTCGAGGATAGCAAAAATAAAAATAGAACAATTGGTCCAAATGGCTAAAGTGGGCCCTACAAATACCAAAGAAAAAATGGCATTATTAGGCCCAAGGTTTGGGCTTCCAGATTTGATTATCGATATGCGATATGTAGGAATCAACGGCCCAAATCTAACTATGAAAATCCATGAATGGATAATTCACCAATCTGCATTGATTACCAAATGTAATCTAAATTGTGGAATAAGAGATTGATCATAGGGAATCAAAATAATCAAATTAAAATTACATGCCTATTTGAGAATCCATAGGATGAGATGGATGGACCGGATCTTCCGCACCTTACACCTTTAGAGGAAGCTAAGGGATGGGAGAGAATTTCATCCATGATCATATGTAGGAATGGGGACCTAGTCAATCTTTATAAAAAATGGATGGAGTTTTTATTTTTATTTATTTGTTCATTTCAAAAAAAAAAGAAAAAAAGAAGCCATCGAAACTCCTTATTTACAACTCCACACTTAATATTCCATGTCTAATTAATAGAGTGTAACAAAGCATGCCACCCCTAACGCATTTTCAAGTTGTCCATGACTTTTATGGGGTCCACTGGTATGCTCGATTAGATTATCCATCTTTAGGTAGATCCAAGCCATTGATAACAAGGCCCATATTAAGAAGTCTTACACGACTCAATCCTACTCGGTCTGTTTTAGTCCTGTATCAGTGTGGGGACTCATTTGGTTTCAGACCAAAACCAATATGACTTGATGATAGTGCATCCTATGTGAAAATTTTACAAACCATGGCTTTAAGGACATCCACATCCAAGATTTTTGTGAACTTCCGAGTCATGCCACTGCCCTTTATCATAGGAGAAACTTTAGCTGGTTCTCTTAGCATTGCAGATTCCATCATGCTGAGATTTCAGAGTGCTACTCACCTTAGAATCAAAATTATCATGACTCGGTCTGACTCGGTCTGTTTCAGTCCCACATCAGTGTGGCAATGTGTTTGGTTTCGAACTGAAACTATACGACTTCGGTGATGATGGTGAGTCATTCAAACGATACGATTTTTATCAACTTTTGAGGCATGCCAACATTTAACTGTCCATATCCCTATATCATAGGAGGAGTGTTAACTGGTCCTCTTGTTATTACAGATTCCATCAATGCCAAGATTTTATACCGTGGTCAGTTTTGGAGTGCGACTCACCCTAAGACCAAAACTAATATGACTCAATCTGACTTGATCTGATCCTTCAGTCCCATATCAGTGTGGTGACTTGTTTGGTTTCGGTTGAAAACTAATGCAACTTGGATGTTATTGAATCCTATCAGACGATTTTTCAAACCATGGTTGGAAGGCATCCATATCCAAGATTTTTATAAACCACCGAATCATGCCAATGTTTAAGCATCTATATCCATTTATCAGAGGAGCCTTAGATGGTTCTCTTGGTATTGCAGATTCCATCAGTGCTGAGACTCTTTGGCTTTATTGGTCTCCAATATTTCTCCATCATTGTTTGAGTGGGGAAGGAAACTCCCTCAATGTGAGTTGATGAGCGACTCATGGATCTGATCCTTTTCATGTTGTCTTGGATTAATTGAATGAGATCCTCATTCCATACTGGGAATACAAGATCTCTCCAATCAACCGTTTAACATTTCAATCATAATTGAAATACATTCCACCAATATATTGCTATGTTTATTGTAAGATTTCTTTTATGCTGGGAAACAGGTTGAAGGACTTATAAAAGAGGAGAACCTTTTATCCTGTTATGATTTACTGGACCAGTTCTGTGGGTGCATTCTGGAGCAACTTCCATGCATGAATAAGCAAAGGTATGCATGTTCTACCACTTCAGTTCATATAAACAATTTATGGTTGTCATCCAAAGGCATGGTTTAAAATATCATCAGATCTGACCCGGTTTCACCCAAGTCATACCGGTGCCACTGCCACTTTGATCTTACTCTTGCTGACTTATTCCAAGCCACATCGAGTTATCCTGAGTCATTTGTTACCCGAGTTGTGTAATTTTGGGCTTTCATTGAAATTCCTTTCTATTTTTCATGAAATTTCTAGTTTTTATTATTTTTTAAGTATTTTCAAACATTTTCTGGTTTTGGTGACCCAACTTGCTCTGTTTCTGATGAGCCGTATCGGTTTTAGCAATACAACTTGGTTTCTGTCCTGGTTGAGTTGGGGACCAAAACCGCCATTTTAAACCATGTTTAGATGTTAACAATCGATCAAATTCCTTTATCAACTAGAGTTCGAGCATGGGCATATAGTCTTGCATGCTGCATGTTTTGGTTTACTTTTTTTTTTTTTCTTGTGTTTTCATCATTAGCTTACTACCTGTTATACTATTGTTCATAAGTCCCAAGCTGACATAACCCAAGATTTTTTATTGAAAAATTAATTAAGGTGTTAAAAGATTATGATTGGTTTGTTCTATGACATTCTATAGATATCATGAGATCCTGGTAGAAGTGACTTCACAAAATAATTCTAATTCATAATTTGAACAAAATGGTAGAAATTGAATACTTTTGTCAATAACTCGAATTTATTAAGGTGTTGTTTGGATGCGAGGAAAGTAAAATGGTCTGAAGAAAGGCTTTCCAGGAAACAATCTCTCTTCGAAAGATTCTGTTTATCACGTCTAGAATTTCCATTCCATGGATTGCTGAGATTAAGTTTGGGTCCTCAAAAAAAGATTGAAGAGAAAAATCATGTTCATGCCAATGTAGCACTCATGCAAGGTTTGAACATTCATCAGGCTGGGCCCATCATGATAAAGCCTTCGCCAAAAGTGTAGGCCAAAAACAATCATCAGGTGAAGCACAAAAGTAGGCTCGCTGTATCAGTTATCTTGAAGTATAAACAATTTTTCTAACTGCCAAAGTGTGAGTTCTCTTGTCCACAATCAACCTAGTATGTAATCCCAATTAGGTTGACATCCTATAATTTTTTTCCTCCAAATTTTAGTCATGTATCGAATGAATTGGTTGGTAAAATTATTTTACCTACGAAAAAAAGAAATGAATGGTCATTGTTTGATAGTCATGGATACTAAATGAAATTGTAGGCTGTTTCATTTCATTCAAATGTTCCAACTACAAGTACTACAAATCCATACAAAAATCAACTGAATGAGAATTAAAACAACATGTAAATTTGAGTAATCTTCCTAGATTAGGATATTTCCCTTTTGTTAAGATGCATTCCTGTTAAGATCCCTATAAATCTCCCACCTCTTCTATATATTCTTGTTATTCTCCATGAAATTAACTTAGTTTGCACAATGTAGCTTCTTATGGTGTAATTGGGAGACACTAGTTGGACGTCCTATTTTAGGTTTTTGGAGGACATTCAATTTTCTCCTCATGGAAATCCCATCAGGAGCTGTTCCTGTCGGATCTTCGTCAAAGCCTCATGGCGAGAGAGGGATGATAGAACTGTAAGAGAGTAGAGTGTGTGTGTGTGTGCGCGCGCGCGCATGCGGATGCATGTGCCTCTGAGTGTTTGGAATTTTATATGATCTCTCCTTTCACACCCTAATGGTATTTTATTAACCTTAATGAACATAAATGAATGGTCCACAGCATATGCCCTCACACCCTAATAAATTAGCCATCATATACAAATAAAATCCCAAACACTTGGACACACATACATACACATACACTTTTCTCTCCTACGAGAGCCATAAACAAAAAATTGGAGAGTGGAATGCAATCTTCCAAAGGGCCAAATGGATGGTGATTTTGTGAGCGTTGGGAAATTCCCACTTCAAAGGATATAAATGGGAAAATATTTTGGGTATTTCTGAGAATCTATGTATTTCCGCTCCTGAGGTTAAGTTGGACGATTCCTCATCATCCCTCTTCAACTTTTTTTGTATGCCCTTTTGTTTGGGGCTAATAAACTTCTCATTGCCATTCAAAAGGAGGAGGAGGAGGATACTTCGCGGTTTGGGATAATGTGTTATCCCTTCTCCACCCACTAGCCCAACTCTGGCCAAAAGACTCATTGCTCAAGTATATTGCCTCATTGTTTTTTTTTTTTTTTTTTTCCTTTGTTACATAAGTGGATTCAAATTAAGTATGTTTGTACTGACCTAGATGGGTCTGAGCAGTCATTTCTCTCAAGATCAGAAAGAGAATAGTATGAAGCTCTTATATATATATATATATATATATATATATATATATATATATATTACTTCCATGATAAATATATTTCTTTGTTGATTGTTGTGCAGGGATTGCCCTCCACAAAGCATAGAGGCTGTGTCAACTATTATTTTTGCGGCTGCTAGATTTGCTGATTTGCCGGAATTACGTGATCTCAGGCATATATTTACAGAGAGATATGATGGCACCCTGGAGCCATCAGTAAATGAAGAGGTGCTATTCCAAAGCCCCTCTCCCAATATAATTTTTGAATTATTCTCAGGCCTGATTCTTATAACCATAACCATCTTGGTTTCTTACTGTTAGTTCGCCGAGAAAATAGCATCCAAACCTCATTCGATAGCTCAGAAGCTGCAGTTATTGGAAGACATTTCACAAGAATTCTCTATAAGTTGGGATTCCAAGGTTTTCAATGAGAAGATCTCCAATCCATCGGAACTTGCACGCGTAAGTGTCCCTGGAAATTTCCATTCAAGTCTGTTGCTCGGTTTGGATGCAGAAGCAAATTCAATTGCAAATGTTCAATTTTGATGAAGAGGAAATGACAAACCTAATGATGTTTCCCAGCATAAGTAATGAGGAAGTAGCCCACACTGCATTTAAATTCCTTAAAAGTCCAAGTTAAAAGTAATCCAATTGCAGTTTGGAACTAGTTCCTCAATATGGATGCTAGGGAAAGGAAGTATAGTGCGACTAGTTCCAATTGACTAGACTAACAACTGCAATTCAATTCGATGGTGCATCCAAACTTGCTGTATTTGCATGACATCCACATAAGAAGGGCAGATATAGACTTTCAAAACATTAGAAACAAATGTATGCTTGGTTTTAGTCAAGACCCATGTTTTCAATATACCAAAACCATATGAAACATCACCAATAAAAAAACGATAGAAAATAAATTAAATGAAACAGTTCTGAACTTTTTGCAGGACCAATCAAAGAAATCTGACTCTCCCCGTAGTGAACAGCATGAGGTGGAAACAGATACCGAGGACATGCATCCCATTACAACCAATGGCCATGATCATCAGCCATTTGATTACAACAGACCAAAGGAAGATACAGATCCAAGCAACAACAAAAACAATGTGATCCCCCCTCCATATGTCAAACCAGAAGGCAGGGAGTATGGAACTGACTCAGATGCTCAACATGCTAATTCAGACCATAAATGTCCTCCCGATCATTTCTTGAACGATGATGGTAGTAGCAACCTTGGCATATCAGAGAGCAACCTTAACATATCAGAGAATACCCAGGAAGGATTTGATCGCACTAATCACGATAAACAGGTGGTTGTCACAGCAATGTCCAACATTCCAAGTGGAGATGTGAAGGGTCATCATCAGGACTATGATGTCCGTTATGTGAGGCCTAAACCAAGATCTGTTAGAACAAAGAACCCAAAACCAGTAGTCCACAAGAATGACACTACCACCATAGGCGATAGACATGGGAGCACAAACCCAAAGGATAGGAGAAGCCAAAGCATTAGTCAGGATGATGGCCATGATCAAGAGGAAAAATCCACAGGTAAAATTTTGATACATTACAGTGACAAACCGTCAACAAATGAAGATCTAGCTTATTTGGACACAGAATCAGGAGTTTGTCCGGCTAGATTATATTCTTCCCCACTTAATCCGACTAGCCCAACCAAGGTATCAATGGAATCAATCCGTGCCACTTCTTTTCAACCTTAAATGTCGAGTTCGAATGAGGGATGTGTGCATCCCAAGCTGCCAGACTACGATGATCTGGCAGTCCCGTTAGGATCATTAAATGGCTAAGTATGAGAAACAGGGCTGTCCATTCGCGTAACAGGCTTCTCAACTTCAGGATTTCCTACTCACAAGGAATCCATGGTTTCCTCCTCAATGGAGTGTTATCAATTTCTTTCTGCAAATTCAGCAGTCAGAATGTTAATGTAACATCAGAATGTAGACTTTACGACTTTTGTGAAGGTGTGATCATCTGTTTAGAATTGTAAATACAATGCAAATATTTTTACTTGCTTTATAAGATGTTCCATGCAAAGGAAGGAGAGGAAAACTTCCATACTCTGGCACAGTGCCATGGTTGATATGCAGGCACTGAAAAATTGCACATGTGTTCTTAATTAACATATCATCATCATCATCTTCTTCTTCTTCTTCTTCTAAGCCTCCTCAAACATATCTTAATTCCAAGCTTTCCAAATTGTGGGCCCCAATTACTTGGATTATGAGCAAAATATTACACATTTGATTTTCCAACTGGAGCATGGTTTAAAAATTGGTTTTGGCATATTGTATCATTCACCACCTATGCAGGGTTGTGTCACCCTGTATCGGGCTGTTTTGTGGCTGATAGGGTTGTATTGTTCATGGACAATATGGGAACGTGTCCCCCAAAGGATATTTCAAAGTTTGAAATATAGGATTCATGGACATATATTAAAGAGTCAGAAAATAGTCTAGTGGTCCAGATTCAAGAAACAAATGCCACCAATATGAATTTATGATCTTTCGATCAATCAGAATTTTGAATGATGACCTATCTGATGTGGATCATGCAAATTGGATGGTCTGGTTTGGGTTACTTGTTTACACCCATTTTTAGCACACTCTTATAATCCTATAAGAAGCCACCACATGTCAGCACCATGTGCCTGATAATGGTGAAAATCTTACTTGTGCTCGAGGATATCTTTTGCCCCACCTTATTCAAAGACACGCCACACGCCAAAATTAAAGTAGTGCAGAAACATACACACACTTGCAGAAAAGACGAAGCAACGAATGACATGTAGTCCTAATTCGTGTGGCACATGTGACCGAAGCAATGTGCTCGACACATCTATAAAAGATCCATCGGGGCAAGGATCTTATCATAAATCCAGATATGCTCGATGATGCCATCTCTGATGCAAGATGATGAAAATTATCCTAGGATGCAAGATGGGAGATCAATCACACATTAATTTCAGCAATCAACATGTAAAATTAAGCATATCCTCATAACAAATTCAGAAATTCAGATTAATAACACGAAGATCCTAGGTTTTCACATTTACGGTGCATGAAAATATAAAATAGTCCAAGTTTGGCCCCACTTGGAAGTAGGGACTTTCAATCTAGCGTGGGTAATGCAACAACTACGTGGATAAATAATGATGCAAGCAAAAATCTGGTTTGGGAAAAGTTTTCAAAATTTTTTTTTTTTTTTAAAAAGATTTTGATTAGGGTTTTGGATTCATGGATGGGAATTTAGAAATGGAGTTTTTAGGGATTTAAAAGATCTTGGGTTTAGAATGTTATAATAGAAAAGAAAAGAGGAAGACAAGAGAAGGAGAAGAATAACTTTTGAATAAGAGAGGGAAGGATGTAAGAAGAAAAATACCTTTCAAAGAAGAGGAAGATGAAGGATTTACCTTGGAATCTACCACCAAATAAGTGTTTACCCATCCACAATTTAATTGGAATGGAGGGTTTCTCACAAGCCTTAAAACACAATGAGAAAATTCATTCAGACAAGAGAGCTTCTCTCTCTCTCTCTCTCTCTCTCTCTCTCTCCACCTCTCTCTCTTTTCTCAATAACATCACTAAGGTTGGAACTCCACCCCCCCTTTGCTTTTATAATTAAAAATTTAACATAATTATAACTATGTCACTCACTTAAGTGAAGTGGCTCATAATCAAAATAAGAAAACTAAAGCATTTATTATCAATCTAAACCATCAAATAAATCCTAATAATAATAATAATAATAAACTTAAAGAAAGCAAGATCGAAGTCCAAGGGGCCCAGATCAAGAAGATTTGGTGGCCCGATGGCCTAATCAACAAGATCCAATGGTCGAATCGATACGAAATAGAAATCTTACGAGTAAAATGGTTTCCTAAGTAGCCCACATGCATCGTCCTAAAGTGGGGTCTTCCTGATGCATGCCAATGCATGTGGGGTCTTCGAAATGGCCCGGCGGGCCCCATTTAGAACTTGTCACCCATCCACAAATAAGTTGCGCTGACGTGGGTAGTTGTCTCAATCTCTAGTACACCCGTGTAGGTTATCTGATGTCCCCATCAATCTCCCTCGACTGAAGAGATTTCACCTCTGGCGAAATAAAACTACAATAATGCTTGAGGAGATGCAAGTCTTGTCATTAAAGCTCTACCTCTGTGATCCATGTACTGTCTAATTTTAGTATGCCCTTCCACTTGACAAGGTACTCCTGGTAATTGTCATGTCGTGTGGAAACCGCTTCTTCATCTAAGATATCCTTTATCTCCTATCTTCTCATAAGTATGGATGGTACGAATGGTAATCATTGAGAAGATGGGTCAGGTAATGGCCATGGGTTTTGGGACATGTCAAGGGCATCATCATCAAAGTTCATGGGAGGGTTAGGGGAATGTTCATGAAATGGTATAAGATCTTCCACATTAAATATGGAACTGATACTCATGTTAGGTAGAAGATCTATCAAGTAAGCATTTAAACCCAATCTTTTCAAGATTGTATATGGTCCAACGTTACGGGCTTGTAATTTTTTTATGGTTCTCTATGAAAACCTTTTGGAACATTTTAATCATGACTTCATCACCCATAACAAACTCTTTAAACTTATGGTGTGAGTCAGCAATCATTTTATATGTTTCATTACTTATATATATTCTTTTTCTAATCTCTGCATGCAAGTCATGCATATGTTGTATAGATGCATGTGCAAACTCTGAACGCCTATGTTGTATAGGCTCATCTACTTGTCTTTCCAAATCGACTTCCTCCCCATGATTCATTTGATCGTGATGAAGGTTTGGTAGAGTCAATGCGTGAATGTTCTGCACAGGTGTAAGCTCATCCGGTATGTCCTCTGGAATAACAACACTGGACTCATCCAATACTGAACTCACCTCAAATGATAACTCTACACTACCCTCGGGTGTAACCTCAAGTGGCATCTCCATAATAACATTAGGTGTGACATCACTTGCCATGTGGGCATACAACGTCAAATTAGTTTTAGTCTCTCTTTCAAACTCGTTGGCATTAACTATAGGAAGAGACTCAAGCTGAAGTTTCATCACTCCTTCTGGACCACGTTTCTTGACGTCGTCCTTTTCTGAGGTGCTCTTGGGTTGAAGAGGCTTCAAACAATCATTTTGTCTCTATATAGAAACAAATATGTATTTGAACGACCGAACACTGTTGCGTCCCTGTCATACAACCAAGGCCTGCCCAAAATGATGTGGCCTATATTCATAGGCAAAACATCACACCACAACGTGTCCATATAGGAACCAAAATAAATAGGAATGGGACAATGCTAAGAAACCATAATCGAAGATGCGTCAACCCATGAGACTCGATAGGATTGAGAGTGAAGAAAGACTAGCATACCTAAGCAGCCCACGGTGCTAGCAGAGACCACATTGTTGCAATTGCCACTATCAATGATCACCTTGCAGTTTTTGCCACCACAATTGGCATAAGTGTGAAAATTGAATTCTAGCGCCAATCATCACTTTCTATAATATGGCTTAAGGCGTAGTTAATAATTGTAAGTAGCATGATCTCAATTTGATCCCCAACTTGTGATTGGACATCTTTCCTAGTGTCAGGGTTCACCTAAAGGAAAGCCTTAAGTTGATTGACACGCGCATTGATTACGGTTAATTGAGTTGCAGTAGTCCTATTGTATGCTTTAATAGCCGTGAGATGGTTGTTGATAGCATTAAGGGCTTCAGCAATCTGCTCTAGATTCATAGTGGGATGTCGACCAAAGCTACGTCCAAAACGAGTGGCCATACACAAGATAACTCTTAGGGAAAAACCTAAATCCTAGGGTAATGTTATTGCAAAGACATAACCAACCTAGAAATCAACTTGGATACACTAGGGACACTAATCTGAAATTTCAGCAAGCCACTACCCTCAAATATTATGTTGAAAATTTAGCAGGATGGTAATCTGAAGGTGCTAAACTGAAAATTCAGCAAGAGTGTAATTTGAAAATTACAAACTAAAAATTCAGCAATGTGTCAACATAAGATTACTATGTTGAAATTTCAGCAATGGTGTAAGTGGAAACGCTAGTTGAAAATTCAGTAATAGGATACTTTAAAAAAAAATAAAAATCAGCAATATGATCTTATATGTAATGTATGCTCTACTAATCCTAGGTGTGACCCTAACCTAGATGTAACACAAAAATCTACTAATGGCTTTGATACCAAATTTGATGCAGGATGATGGAAACTGACCTAGGATGCAAGATGGAGATCAATTACACATTAATTTCAGCAATCAACATGTAAAATCAAGAATATCCTCATAATAAATTTAAAAATTCATATTAATAACATGAAGATCCTGGCTTTTCACATTCGCGGTGCATGAAAATATAAAATAGTTTAAGAGTAACCGACCCACTTGGAAGTAGAGACTTCCAATCTAGCGTGGGAAATGCAGCAACTACGTGGATAGATAATGATGCAAGCAAAATTCTAGTTTGAGAAAAGTTTTCAAAATTAAAATAAATAAATAAATAAAATAGATTTTGATTAGGATTTTGGATTCATGGATGGAAATTTAAGAATGAGGTTTTTAAGGATTCAAAGGATATAGGATTTAGAAGGTTGTAATGGAAAGGAAAAGAGGAAGACAAGAGAAAGAGAAGAATAACTTAAGAAGAAGAGAGAGGAAGGATGTAAGAAGAAAAATACTTTTCGAAGAAGAGGAAGATGAAAAATGTACCTTGGAATTCACCACCAAATAAGCTTTTACCCTTTTACAATTCAATTAGAATGAAGGGTTTCTCACAAACCCTAATATACAATGAGGAAAATTTATTCACACAAGAGAGCTTCTCTCTTTTTTCTTTCTTCTCAATAACACCACTAGGGTTGGAACTCCACCATTCAACATAATTATAGCTATGCCACTCACTTAAGTGAAGTGGCCCATCATTCAAAATAAGAAAATTAAAACATTTATTATTAATCTAAACCATCAAATAAATCTTAAAAATATCAAAAAATATAAAGAAAGCAATATCAAAGTCTAAGGGGCCCAGATTAGGAATATCTGGTGGCCCGATGGCCTGATCGACAAGATCCAACGGTTGAATCGACACGAAATAGAAATCTTATGAGTAAAATGGTTTCTTAAGTAGCCCACATACATCATCCCAAAGTGGAGTCTTCCTGATGCATGTTCAATGTATGTGGGGTCTTGAAAATAGCCCGGCAAGCCTCATTTGGAACCGTGTCACGCCCCAAATCCAGAGATCAGACTCACAGGAATCCCGATCGCCGAATCCAGTGCCGATAGCCTCCGTGATACCCCATTCTCGGCTCCCAGCGCCCATATGCCAGATTCCGATCCTAGGATCCTACAAGGAGGATTTTTCAACGAACATTTATCTTGTAAGAAGCATAACCACAAGTTTACCCAAATCGTAAAGGCAACATCATCATCACATATCCACTAATATAATCATTTAAATACAATGTTGAAAGGGAAATACATATATCAAAATCAGGGCTCCAGAAGTCCGCTGCACGCTCCAAGCTCAATGCTGCTGCTGTAACTTAACGCCACCTACACGCATCCATCGTGCATAAGCTTATAGAAAGCTTAGAGGGTGGTGAAAGTGTGTATACAAGGTAAGTGCCAAGTAAGCAATATCAGAGTAATCAGAGTAAGCGGAAATACCGACAAGCCCATAAATCATACAATATCAGAGAAATGCGAAAACATGTTGATAGGCCTATAAATACCATTAGCCTTATCCAAAGATGCGATGCAACAATATAATAAAAATAATATCATGTACTGATGAAGCAATGTAGATCAGTTATGCAATGCAGAGACAGTAAGCCAAATATCAGATGCCGATGATGCAATGCAATATGCGATGCAAATGAAATGACTAAGCTAGAGTGAAGTTGGGATGATAGTACGTAGTATCGTAGGCTATGGGGTCCATCACAAGGGGTTTCTATCCAAACCGGTCCCATACCTAAATTTGGATAGCCAGACTCAATGTAGTAGACTCCTGATCTCAGGTTAGTCGCGCGCCCAACCGAAATCTTTGCCATAACGAAGATACACAATAATTAGTTGCGCACCACCAGCCCGAGTGGATAGTAAATGAATGAATGAATAAGCATGCAACTCCTACTCAAAAAGTCCACATATCAGTATGGTTCCTCTCTGAGAAATCACCGGGGTCTATTACACTCCAAACCAGATTGCTGCCTCATCGCGCGTAACAAGTTGAGTGGTAGAGACCTCACTATCCGCCTGCCAATATCGGGCTCAACTCATCGATAGCGGACTCATTCCTCGAGCTAGTCAGACTCAGCCTAGCATTGCCCCCTCCTCTCGGGCAGGTAAAGCCGTGCCCCCTTCCAACCGACCACTACACAGTGGGAGACGCAGCCTAACGGTATGCGACCCTCATACGCTCATACATCCACTCAGTATAGACGTTGGAGCAACCTCTGAAACCAAGAGGGTTTAGGGACTTTCACCCAGGGATATCTATAGCACCCCATGTAGAACAAATTTTCGGTGTCCCATCTGACCATCCACGAAATACCTGTGGAGGCTATGACCCTGATGTCGCTAGGGCGTACAGTAATCACAACACACAATGCAAGATGCATGAGTCATACAAATCAGTCATGCATCAATCATGTGCATACCGTGTACTCATGTGAGACAATCTACGCCTATCAAGGAGTCTCATAACAATATGCCCAATGGCATATGCGATGGTCAATCACATCTCATAACAAACATGCAGATGATGCGTATGGGCATGTATTATGACGTTATGTTGTCACATACTCATAATCGGTATCAATAACTGGCATCAACAATCGTCCTCGACAATGTGGACATTTAACCAACATTGCCCCCAAGGAATGGCTACATAGAGCCAAACATATAATGGGCCTATGGCCTCACATGAAGACCTAATATACAATACAATGGGCCTTACTCAAGGGTTTAATACACATCACGATGGGTCTTTCATATGGGCCTAACATAGATCACAATGGGCCTCATCACATAGGCCTCGACAATCGGATTCGGCCTATACAATCGGCCTTGACAAACCGGAATCAATCTATACAATCAGAATCGGCATATATAATCGGCCTCGACAAATCGGAATCGGCCTCGATACTTGGCCTCAACAATCGAAATCGATCGATAATCGGAATCAACAAATCAGTCTTGTCAATCGGCAATCGGTCATGACAATTGAAATCGATCGATAATCAGAATCGGCAAATCGGTCATGTCAATCAGAATCAGCAATCGGTCATGATAATCAGAATCGATCGATAGTCAAAATCAACAAATCGGTCTCGTCAATCAGAATCGGCAATCAGTCACGACAATCGAAATTGATCGATAATCAGAATCGGCAAATCGGTCTTGTCAATCGAGATCGGCAATCGGTCAATCGAAATCGATTGATAATCAAAGTTGGCAAATCGGTTACATCAATTGGAATCGACAATCGGTCATGACAATCGGGGTCGATCAAAAATCAGAGTCGGCAAATCGATCACGACAATCGGATCGATCGATAATCAGAATCAGCAAATCGGTCACGGTAATCGGAGTCGGTAATCGGTCTCGACAATCGGGATCGATCGATAATCAGAGTCGGCAAATCTGTCACAACAATTGGATCGATCGATAATCAGAATCGACAAATTGATCATGGCAATCGGAGTTGGTAATTGGTCTCGACATTCGGGATCGATCGATAATCAGAGTCGCCAAATCGGTCACGACAATCGGAATTGATCGATAATCAAAATCGGTAAATCAGTCACGACAATCGAAATCCGCAATCGGTCTCGACAATCGGGATTGATCGATAATCAAAGTCGGCAAATCGGTCAAGATAATCGGAATTGATCGATAATCAGAATCGGTAAATCGGTCACGGCAATCGGTCTCGACAATCGGGATCGATCGATAATCAGAGTTGGCAAATCCGTCACGACAATCGGATTGATCGATAATCAGAATCGACAAATCGGTCATGACAATCGGAGTCGGTAATTGGCATTAATGAGAGTGGCCTAATAAGGCATAAGGGAAGGTTACAATATGGATGTCCAACCATCATTGCCTATCAAGGTGGACATTCAACCAACATTGCTCCCAAGGAGTGACCCATACAAAGGATCCACACACAACGCAATGGCCATACATACCTCACATTGGGCCCAACCATGGGCCTCGAATACATCACATTGGGTCTTGCCCATAGGCCATGAATACGTCACAATGGACCCCGCCTATGGGCCTCAAATCCACAATAGGCGAGCCCTACACATGGGCCTTATATGCATCAAGTGGGCTTCATCAATGGGCCGCACTAATAGGCCTTATACACATCAGGTGGGCTACATCATTGGGTCGCACTAATGGGCCTTATACACATCAAGTGGGCTACATCATTAGGCCTCACTAATGGCGTAAGACCCGTGTCCTAGTCCGTACTGTTCCGTTGGCTTCCGCGGTCCTTCCGGTCAAATTCCGGCAACCTTCGCACCGTATCCGGCGTTTGCGTATGATCCTAAGCCAGGTTCCGCGCACTGACGTCGGCTTGATCCGAAAGTTGTATCATAGCGACCGCGTCGTCGTCGTGGTTCCAACGCCGTGACTTGCGCATCGAACCGATACCCAGGTAAGAAGATGCCGATCTGCGTTTATTTCGAAGAAACACCGCGCGTTACGGATTTTGAGAGAATCTCTACATAATTAGTCCCATCAATCAACCATAAATGCAACCATACCTCAAGTACTTCAACTCATTCCCTCCTTTTTCAAAAGTCTACCCTCTTTCCACCTCACTACTCCTCTTTTTCCCATTTTCAACAACAACCATACCCCTTTTCAAAAATTTCAACCCAACCCATCACCCATCACACCTCACCCATCCATATCACCTCTCTCTCTCTCATTTCTCAAAACTTCAAGCAACTCAAGCCTCTCAAACGTCTAAGCTTTCCTCTCCCTCCCAAGTGTGGTCCACCTTCTCATCTTCCATCTCAACCATCTAAACCCCATTAACCTCCATCAAAGTTGAACCTAAGGAGTATTTGAGGACAAGGGAGCAAGGAGGAGGCTTAAAGGTGGGTGATCCACCGTTGAAATCTTGATCTTTAGGGCTCACTTGTTGTGGGACCCATTTTGATGTATGTGATGTATCAATGGAGGGCCCATAGTGGCGGGGCCCCTCCTCTTTATCTCACCGTATATTTCTCTCTCTCTCTCTCTCTCTCTCTCTCTCTCTCTCTCTCCCTCTCTTGTTGTGATGGTGTGGATCCCACCAATATATGTTACATCTACCCCATTCATCTACATCAGACGGTGTGGCCCACTCTATTACAGGTGATGATCCACACCATCCACTGTTTGGATGGGCCCAATGCATTTCTTTTTCTCTATATGTTATATTTTATATAATATGTATAATATTATATGTATTATATATATAATATAAAATATATTTATTATTGTATATATGTCGGTGGGCCACATCCACGTGGGACCCACCACATTAATGAATTTATGCATGCCGTCTAGCGTCCCTGGACGCTGGACGTTGGCGAACAGTTAAGTGTAAACTGACATGGGCTGTACTAACGAGCTAGCTAAGAGGAGGGAGTGGTGGGCCACTCATGCAGGCCCCACCTTGATGTCTATATCAAATCCAAGCCGTCCATTTTGTTCCCCATCTCATTTTAGGCGTTGAGCCGAAAAATGAAGTTGATCCCCTTCCTTGGCGGGCCATACCATAGGAAACAGTGTTCCTACCTTCGATTTACTCCCTGATGCTCCTGTATATCAAAAATAGCCTAATATTGGACTCTATGGGCTTGTATCAAGCCACAGGGACCCATGGCTGGAGTGGATGTTGCTAATGTAGGCCCTACCATAGAAAATTCGTAGAAAAACAGTTTTCTTAAAATAAAAAAAAAAAGCAAGGGAGGCAGCAGCACTGACGCTGCTACTACCACAGCGTTGGCCGCTGACGGACGGAAGGGCTGGGGCTCACGGCCCCAGCTGTGGGCCCCACCTTGATGCTTTTCAACCATCAACACCGTGCATTTGATGGGTCCCCTCAGTCCACACGTCCATTCCAAAAATCAGCTTTATACGGAACTCATGTGGGCCACACCATTTAAAATCATGTGAAGGCATGCCAAAACATATAAAATCACTTGGTGGGGCCTACCTGAGTTTTGGATGTTGTTGAAATCTGGTCTGGACCGTCAGTCAGGTGGGACTCACCTAATGGACGGGCTGGATCTGTGGACTACATCACGGTGGGCCCCAGGTTTGGGTGGCCTCATCAACGTTGAAAGGCAAATAAACATTACTGTGGTCCCTGGTCTACGAGACCTTGTAAGCTGGGTGGAGGACAGATAAATATTTCAGTGGGGCCTCCTCCACCACGTGGCCCTTGTGAACAGGTTGTATGAAAAATAAACATTACGGTGGGCCCCTCCACCACGTGGCCCTGTGAACAGGTTGTATGAAAAATAAACATTTCAGTGGGCCCTTGGTCCACACGACCCCATCAACAGGTTGTATGGAAATTAAATATTACAGTGGGCCCTACCCTGGTCCACGTGACCTTATGAACAGTTGGTTGGAAAATAAACATTATATTGGGCCCTAGGTTGTTTGGAAAATAAATACTACTGTGGGCCCCGGTCTGAATGACCTTATCAATGGGTTGGATGGGAAATAAATATTATGGTAGGCCCCACATGGGACTCACTTATGTATGTATTGTGAACCATACCCTCCATTAGAGTGGGCTCCATCATGATGCATGTGTTTCATCCAACTGTCCAACTATTTTAGAGATAATTTAAGGCCCATTATGGAGGCCCATCTTCATGTATTAGTGGTCCTTGTTGAGGCCCACCTTGATTTGTATTAGGCCCATATTATGAGGCCCATTTGATGTACTGGAGGCCCACGGGTCAAGGCCCAATAGGACATACATAAGGCCCAATGTAGTGTAATTCCACCATGGTATATGTATTGATTTTGTAACGGGCCACGCCTTGGGAGCAATGCTGGTTTGACGTCCACATTGAATGGATAATATTGGTTAAATGTTCGCATTAGGATTCTCCCTAAGGCCCATTAATAGGCCCATACCTGTAGTATATAGGCCGTCCAGGCCCATCTTCATTTTGATCAGAGCCCATCACCACATAACATGATTAGTATAGATCCATGATTCATGATCATTCGCATCATATGTATGCCTGATGTGAGGAGTGACCGATCATAGCATATGCCTTTGAGCAAACTGTTTATGGGCTCCCTGATAGGCGGAGTTGCCCCATATAAGTGCATGGTACATACAGGACTGTTGCATGACTGATAATGTGACTCATGCATTTGCATTTGTGTGATTGTAGTTACTATATGCCCTAGCGACATCGGGGCCATAGCCTCCATAGACACATCATGGATGGCTGGGTTGGATACCGAAAATATTTGGTTCTAGCATACGGGCGCCATAGATGTCCCTGGGTGAAAATCCCTAAACCCGATGGTACCAGAGGATGACTCCAATATCGAGACCGAGTGGATATATGAGCACACGAGGGCCGAATACCAGGAGGCCGCGTCTCCCACTGTGTCGTGGTCGGTTGGAAAGGAGTGTGGCCTTACTCGCCCGAGGGTAGGGGGCAATACTAGGCTGAGTTTGACCAGCTCGCGAATGGGTCCGCTATCGACGTGCCGGATAGGTATTGGCAGACTATTGGCCAGGCGGATAGTGAGGTTTCTTACGCTCACTTGGACTGTGCGGCTAGGAGAGCGACAGTGCCATTTGGAGTGTATTGAACCCCGGTGATTATCCAGAATGAGAACTGTACTGATACATGATGAGGATTGGCATGCTTGAGTTGCATCTCGCATCGCATGGCTGTGCTATGGCCGATAGCATTCATATCTTGCACTGCATAGCCTTGGTACGGCTGATTGCATTCATGTACTCATCACCATGATTCCGCATTCCTCTGACCTTGCGTTCTGAGCATACTTACATTGCACACACACTTACACCACCCTCTAAGCTTTCTATAAGCTTATGCACGATTGATGCGTGCAGGTGACTCCAGGACACAGTCGCAGCCATAGTCTCGCCGTAGTTGGAGCGTGCAGCCGAGCTTCTGGAGTTTTATTTCTTTTGTTACATTGTATTTCCCCTTTCTGTCGCATTGTACTAAAAAGTTTTTGATCATAGTGGATTTTGTGGTGGTGTTCTTGTGGTTATTGTTGTGGGTTATGCTTTTGTTATGCTCATTATGAATCAGACTGATGATTTGAAACCCTCCTTGTAGTCTCCCAGGATCGGAACCTGGTGAATGGGTGCCGGGATCCGAGAATGGGGTTCTACGGAGGCTGTTGGCGCCGGATTCGGCGATTGGGAATTTTGTGAGCCCGGTTTCCGAGTTCGGGGCGTGACAAATGGGCCTCTTATACATCAAATGGGCCGCATCAACAGGCCGCACCAATGGGCCTCATATACATCAAATGGGCCGCATCAATGGGCTACACTATTGGGCCTCAAGTGGGGCTACAAATATATTAAGGTGGATTCCATCCCACACGTACAGCACGTGTGGGTGTGCCCCACACGAGTTGGAATAGGATGGACAGTGGGATGCGAAACATACATTACAGTGGGGTCCACAAAGCTTGATGACGTCAACATCCAGATAATGGATGGTTAGGATATAACGGTACCTCATGGTGGCAGCTCACAGACCCTGCTAATGTGTACAGCAGCTACCAGCCATTACTGCCGGCCCACAGCCCCTGATGGACGGTGATGGTATAAGACAAATACATCACGGTGTCCCATGTGAATGATTGGCGTGGATGAAAACCACATGCCTGGTGCGTGTGTGCTGCACAGCACCATCCAGATGTACGGTGCATATTTAGAATAATTGCATCGAGGTGGGTCCCATACATCAGGTGGGTATTCAAAGCTCCTGCCTGTCCCAGCTGAGTGGATGGACGGTGTGGAAAACTTCATACATCAAGGTGGGTCCCACGAGGAGCCCACCAATTATAATATTTAATATATATTATATTATATCATGTATATATTATATACAATATATAATATTAGATATCGTCCAGTGTCCAAATGGACGGTGAGGATAAAACACAAATATCACGGTGGTATCCACTGTCCAAACAACTGGACGATGCATATTAACAACACATACATCATGCATGGGACCTACTGGACTTGCTGACGTCTTCACATTCAGCCAGCTAAGTGTGCTAGCCCACCCTCCATCAGACGGATGGTCTGGATAGAAAATAGATGTACGGTGTGGGGACAAAAAAAAAACATACATCAAGGTGGGTCCCATTTGCCATGGATGGGGGATATACACGTCATAATCAGGTCCCACGGACCTACTGACGTCAATACATAACTATCTAGCTAGTGCGTGGTGGACCAGCCAATCCACTAGACAGAGGTGGGTCCCACGTGGGCCCACCATAAGGTTTAATTTCCATGCAATCAGTTCATAAGGTTATAAAGACCTGAATTAAGAGGAAAAATAAATTTCAAATAGATCCAAAACTTATGTGACCCAAAAGGGGCTTCAATGGTAGACGTTCAATCCCCTACTGCTAGGTCGTGTGGACCACCTGAGTTCCCATTTATGGCTGATTTTAGAGATATCCCAATAGTTAAAGGGGATCCATCAAATGAACGGTGTTGATGTTCAGCACGCCTCAAGGTGGGGCCTGTGATGGGGGCCACTGACCCAGCGCCCAAACTAAGCAGTGGACACTGCTGGCTGCAACGTCCTCTGGACGCTGGCAGAGCAGCATCAGTTATCAAATTTTTTTGTGTGTGTAGTATTTCTTAAATGGGGCCTACATTAAGAAGATCCACACCGGCTATTGGTCTCCCCAGCTCGTTACAGGTATAACAAGTCCACTATGCAATATTTTCGGTATATGGAAACATCACGGTGGGCTTTATCAGTTTAAATCACCCAAAACCACTGTTTTCTATATTATGGCCTGTCAGAAATTCAGATTGGCTTCATTTTTCGGCTAAACGCCTAAAATGAGCTGAGAAGAAGGGTGGACGGTGCGGATCAGATGCACACACCAAGGTATGGCCCACACGAGTGAGACGCACCCGCTTTTGGAATTAAGCTGATATTTACGTTTTCCCTCCAGCAGCAGGCGCTGCTGGGCGGTGAACACACGCGGATTTCCTGCGAAAGCCTTTCGCAGGAAGTTCCTGCGCTGGGAACGCAGATGGGGTCCACTTGGATGTTTATGAGAAATCCTCACCGTCCATCTATTTTGTGAGTTCATTTTAGTACATCAGGCTAAAGATGAATCGTATCCACTGCTCAAGTGCGCCAAAAACGTGATAATTAAACGTCCACAGTTGAAATATTCGTGGGGCCACAGAAGTTTTGAATCATGATAATATTTGTGTTTTCAGTTCATCCCAGTAGGAATGATGTTATTAACGGTGTGGATGGCATGTAAACATCACTGCCGAACCCAGGGAGGTTTCAACGGTAGGAATTTCCCTAAATACTTTTTCTTTTAGTACGGACCACTTAAGTATTGGATCCTATCCAATTTTGGTATAATCTCCTAAAATTATCTCACAAAACGGATGGACGGAGTGGATTCCCAACAAACATCCAAGTGGACCCCATCTGCGTTCCCAGCGCAGGAACTTCCTGCGAAAGACTTTCGCAGGAAATCCGCGTCCGCGGTGAACATACACTACATCTAACACGTGGGCTCCACCGTCCCTGGCCAATGGACGGCTGGATGAAACCATGCATCATGGTGGGGTACACACCTGCTGGGACTCACATATGGATGGACGGTGTGGAAACACCACGTACATTAAGATGGGTCTGAACCTGTGAGACCCACCAGCTTGTAAGACCAAGCTGATATTTGTATTTTCTTTTCATCCAGGGTGCGATCAAGGATGGGCAGCAAGTACTATTGCTGGACGGTGGTGGCCCTGTTTGGTGGACAGCGTGGATGTGAAACATACATCGTGGTGGGCCATAAAATTAGAGAGAGAGAGAAGCACCCACCGTTAGATCTCTTCTTCATTCTTCCGCCAATGCAGGCTAGAGCTCAAATGGGTGGACTTCAACGGTTGAGATCGGACTTGGATGGTGGAGATGGAAGGTAGGAAGGTGGACTACACTAGTTTCTCTCCCATGGAAGCCATGGACGGTTGCTTGGAGAGAATGAGGGAGAGAGAGAGGTTGAAAGAGAGGGATGGGTGAGTGATGTCGTGGGTGTACTTTGTGCAAGAGAGAGTTTGACTTTGGGGTTGCTTGGGGATAGGGTTGTACTTTGATAAGTGAGATGATGTGTAATTGATTGATGAGATTGATGGGATTTGATGTGATGTTCCCTTGGGTTTTACAGCAGCGCAGTGTTTTTGTCAAACTGAACGCGGGCCCACATCTTCTGGCCTGGGTATCACCTCGGCGCGTGAGATGCGACATCGGAACCTCGGCGACGGCGCGGTCGCTAAGGTACAAGTCTCGGGTCGAACCGACTCTAAAATACGGGATACAACTCAGGATCATGCGCCACTGCTATTTACATGTCGTGGGTCACTGAAATTCGACCGAGAGAACTGCGAAAGCCTACGGAACGGTATGTGCTAGGATACGGGTCTTACAACTCGTCTCCTATCCACAAAGAAAGTTGTGCTGATGTGGGCGGTCTTCTCTGTCTCTACTACACCCGAGTAGGTCCTATGATGTCCCCATCAATCTCATAATCCTTCTAAAATGGAAGATCTTCTCAGAGACATTCGATGCTCTCGCAGCGATTTCAAAGATTCGAGAAAAGAATCAACATCAGAGCGGATAGGAATAACTGGATTAGGTCTCGATCCAGATGCAACAAGACCGATCTTATAAGTTCTACGAATCTACATAGCCACGCTGATAAGAGATCGAAAAATGATATATTATATATGGAGATCTCTTTGGCTAGGCTGAGATGATCAAAGAACAATTGAATATTGTGGTTACTAAGAATCCTAGATCATCAAGGAAACCCAGTTAGGGTTTTGCCGCCTTCTAAAGCTATAAAAGGAAAATGTGATGAAGAACTATAGGCCCACACCAAATACAATTAGTCTATACAGCATAACGCTTAATATTAGCTGGGCCGAAAAGCCTAAGGACCTTGAAGGAACTAAGAATGATGGACCTGGCAATGCTCCACATGAGGAAGAACTGGAAAAAGTGAGCAAGCTAATTGCACCATTCCCCCAATGGTTGATTGCACCAAAACTTCACGATTAATTGCATTAAAACCTCTAGCTAACTCACAGGATATTTTAGAAGTGCTAAAACAAGTGAAAGTCAACATTCCTCTGGTAAACGCTGTGAAACAAATTCCCTCTTACACCAAATTTCTAAAAGATTTATGCACAACCAAGCGACAACAGACTATTTAACAAAGAATTTTTTTGATAGAAAAGGTGAGTGTCATCCTCAAGCAAAATGTGCCACAAAAATATAAAGATCCTTATAGCCCAACTATCACTTGTATAATTGGGAATCACCAAATAGAGCATGCACTTCTTGACTTGGGAGTAAGCGTTAATTTGATTCCTTTCTCGGTATATGAATAATTGGGTCTAGGTGAATTAAAACTCACCCAGACCACATTATAACTCGTTGATCATTCGATCCATATACCGGGGGGAATAATCGAGGTTGTGTTGGTCCAAGTTGATGAATTCTACTATCCGATAGATTTTATCATCCTGGATACTCAACCCATCGTAGATATGAGCTCTTATATCCCTGTCATCCTTGGTCGTCCATTCCTAGCTACATCAAATGCCGTAATTAATGGTAGGAATGGAGTTATGAGTTTATCTTTCGAAAACAGGACATTGGATCTCAATATCTTTTTCAACATGAGCAAATAGTCAGAAGATGTTGACGATATCCACAACATTAACATGATCGACTCTTTCGTGGAAGATAGAGCAACCTTGAATCTATACTCTAATCCTTTAGAGATGTGCTTAGCCCACTCCCCTTATTTAGATGATGACACGATTATGGAGATGGATGTCATGCTTAATACTGCACCGGTACTTGAAGTTAATCGAAGGAGGCCACAATTTGAGAAATTCCCTCAAACTAATGTAGTGCCTCTACCGTCTAGTCGCAAGGCACTGAAGCTTGACCTAAAATCATTACCTGCTGATCTTAAACATATTTACTTAGGTCAAGATGAGACTTACTTGGTGGTGATTTCATCCCACCTTGAGAAAGAACAGGAGAGTATGTTCATTTATACTCTCGAAGAAGATAGAGTCATTAGGCATATCATCACAAACCTCAATTGAATGTCTCGACTCTTTAGAAGTTTGCTTGACATACTTTGAGAATTCTAATGACTATATGATTCAAGATACATTAAATGTCCTGCAAGAAAATACCTTGGTAGTTGATATTGACTGAGGGAATGATTTCTATGAAGCACCTCCTTCCACAGATCCAGAGTGTTTACCATTAAAGGAAGAGGAGCTGAAAATTGAACCAAAGTCTGAAACTTTGGAATGTGTTGAGACTACGCTACCTAATGAGAATTTTTCTAAATTTCACCTGCTTGTAGTCTCTGATTCATCGTGGTGAACTAATATTAAAAAATTTTCTGTCACAAGTGAATATTATCTACTTTGGATACCTCAAGAGATTTAAAAAAAAAAAAAATTGTTTAGGTTCATAAATTTCTCTGGACATTCATGCTCCAAGGCATCCAAGCCTATTGCAAAAAGGACTTTTGGATAATCTTGTTGAGAAACCTATGGAGGAATTTAACAAGATACTGGCCGAAGGAGGAACCTTGCTGCATGATTGAGTAAATTTCCCTTGCTTTCCCAGTTTAGGATTCATTTTATTGCTTTAATAGGATTTATGATTAGGATAGTTTGATTTTGTATTGTTTAATCTTCATGCTAACCCACTTAATGTTGAGAACTTTGAAAAAGCTACAATTCTCTTTCGTCACGTATTAGCTTTTCATCACTTCTCCTTTCTTTTCATCGTCTCATGTGCAATCCATGCTTATATCTTTTACATTGAGGATAATGTAGATTTTAGGTTGGGGGGTATGGATTAGGTAAACTAATCAGTATTTTCTTAGTCTTTAAGTTTAAAAAAATTAAAATTTTTAAAATTTTTAAATTAAAAATCTGTTTGGAAAATAAAAGTTTGTGCACTTAATAATGTCTTGAGTATGATGATAAGATGGAGACTGAATTTTGAATTGTTAGAGTTTAATTAACCAAGTAAACTACCACTTAAGTTCTTGCATTTGATTGATTAAGAGGAAGTTTGAATATCATGTTAATCTAAATCACAAGACACATTCAATTTGTTTCCTATGAATTATGCTAGAATTTTTTTATTGTTAGTATGTGAATCATTGATAGATGTTGAGAATTAAGTTTGGAGAATTTTATCCACCTTAAAAGATGAAAAGAACCAGTTAAAAAATAGTGAGATCGACAAAAAGGTCATGTATGGTAAAAAGACCAGAAAATAATGAAAGAACGTAAAGTCTGAAAGGAATGAATAAAAAGAGAACGTCGATATAAAATCAAAAACTGGAAAAAGGAGAAGGAGATAAGTTCGGAATCATCGCTTGATTATTCGATTAGTCATGAAGTGATGAGCATGGCTAACATTATGAAATGATAATATTTTATGGAAAGTAAGTTGAAATTCACTAAGCACATTGAAAAACTTGATATATGAACTTATGCTTTTAATTGATTGATGAAGAACCCATTTGATTGATTGCTTGTTAGATTCGGCTCTTGGTTTTCAAATTTTCACTCTCACTTCTCTGGATTATACTCATTCATACTTGTTTACACAAAAGATAGTTTTCTGGAAGAGCTTTGAACATTGAGAATTGAAGATTATGTCACGCATGTTTTTCTCCATTGGTTGAGGGTGTGTTGAGTGTCAAATATTGCATATTTTCTCTATTTATATCTTGGTTTTATGAACATGATAATGCTTAATAGGTATATTTTATACATGTTTGTATTGTGAGGTGAATCTAAGAGCTTGGATTGAAAAGAATGTTAAAAGTATGGATTTGATGCTCAAGAATCACCAAGGCAAGGGATGGATCTTAGGAGACCAAGATTGAAGAATTCTGTAAACTTCATAGCCAACCGTGCATAACACAACTAATGATGCTAAAATGATGTAATCTTCGTAGCCAATTGTACATAACACAACTGATGATGCTCAACGGATACTCCCCCTGAGAAATATAACATATAACATTCAAGCATTCCATTCTACTATAGCATCTTTATCCATAGCTTCAAAGTATTCATTCCATACTCGCATGCATTCCATTCCACTAGCATTCCTAGCATTAACAATCAATCCACTACATATATTAACACCACTATCTTCTCCCCATTTTTGTCACAAGTTGACAACGGAAGAAGAAGTGTTATGATATATGAAGAAGTATAGCAAAGGAGATTAAAATAACATGAATATCAACATGTAAAAATAGTAATTAGCAGGTATATTAGGGAAAATTTTTAGTAAAATATATCAGCAAGATAAATAACACTGTATAAGACAGTAAAGAAAATATTGAAAATATCCATATGTCATCAAGAACATCATCCAAAATATCCAAACATCCAAAGTATCTAAACAAACCATAAAATAAGTTTAGTACAAAACCATTATAATTAAAGTAGATAAACTAATTAAGCTCAGTCCGACCCAAAAGAAGATGGTGCAGGCATCAAGGGATCATTAAGCCATAAACTCCAGTTGATGAGATGGAAGTATATTTTCATATACCTCATTGTAGACTATTGAGTTTAGGCCAAGGAAGCCTATGATACATGTAGAGCCTTAACCTACTCCTCCGGTACAGATAGCCTCTCATCAAATTGAGAGGGATGATAGTCAGAGTCAATTGGATCATCAGAATCTTCGAACTCATTAAAAATGTCATAAAAATTTTTAATTTTTTTAAAATTTTATTACAACATTTATATTTATTTTTTAATTTTCTTTTCATGCATTTTATAATTACAAATAAACATAAACATAAATGCAAAGAAAAGAATAATCATTTAATACTACACAATCCAATATCATGCTTTAAATTTGAAAACTTAACATTGTCAAACAGCTTATTCAGTATATTTGCAAGCTGCTTCTTAGTTTGAATTAATGTATTCCAGCATGATAGTTTTATCTTCAACTAATTCTCGAATATAATGATATTGTATACCAATATGTTTTATACAAGAATGTTGAATAGGATTTTTAGTGATATTTATTACACTAGAATTATCGCAATATAATGTCATTATATCTTGTGTAATTCCATAATCAGCTAGCATTCTTTTCATCCACATTAGCTGAGTGCAAGTATTCCTTGTAGCAATATATTCAGCCTCTGTGGTAGAAAGAGATACAAAGTTTTGCTTCTTGTTAAGCCATGATACAAAGCAGTTTCCAACATAAAAACATTCACTGTTGGTAGATTTTCTATCATCAATATTTCCTGCTCAGTCAGTGTCTATATAATCTGCAATTTGTACAAACGTATCATGTGGATACCGTAAGCCGAAGTTCACAGAACTTGCGACATATTTGATTATCCATTTAACAGCAGATAAGTGAGATTCTTTAGGATCAGATTAATACTTAGTATAGATTTCAATACTAAATGCAATATCAGGTCTACTAGTAGTTAAATAAAGAAGACTACCAATCATACTG